>NC_143482.1:10702415-10856558 GCF_027475165.1 Benincasa hispida
CATAAAACTCTTACTAATACAAAAGTACATAAAACAAAAAACTAGGGCATAATACGCACCCAATACAAAATCTCGCACTTGTTCTAGACTAAATGTGGCATGTTCAGTAGACCTATACTCTGCAGGTGATCCTTAAACACCTTAGCCGTGAGGGCCTTCATAAATGGATTAACAATGTTGTGCACCAAAGTTATCTACATGACGTTCACGTCCCTTCAATGCACAATCTCTCGAATGATATGATACTTTCGCTCTATGTGCTTCCCGTGTTTGTGACTTCTAGACTCTTGGAAATTAGTCACAACATCACTATTATCATAATAAAAAGTGATGGGCTTCGACATGTCTGGAACCACTTCTAGATCAGTCAGGAATTTTCTGAGCCACACAGCTTCCTTGGTAGGTTCACAAGCTGCTACATACTCAGCCTTTATAGTGGAGTTAGCAATGCACCCCTGCTTAGTGTTCCTTCAAACTACAACCCCTTCGTTAAGAGTGAACACTGATCCTAAAGTGGATGTCCTAGAATCCTTATCAGTCTAGAAATTAGAGTCTGTGTATCCTATAAGGATTAAATCCTTAGAACCATACACGATGTAGTCTCTTGTTCTCTGAAGATACTTAAGGATGTTCTTAATGGTGGTCCAGTGATCAAATCCTGGATTAGACCGATATCTACTAATTATCCCTACTACATAGTAGATGTAGGTCTAGTACATAACATCGCATACATTAGACTACCAACAGTCGATGCATAGGGGATTTGTCTCATTTCTTCAACCTCTTTAGGTATCTTAGGACATTGTTCCAAAGACAAAGTATCTCCATGCCTGAAAGGGAGCAAACCTCTCTTGGAGTTCTACATCGAAAACTTGACAAGCATCTTGTCTTTCATATGATGCCTGAGACAGGGCCAACATTTTGTTTTTTTGATGTCTAAAGATCTAAATGCCCAAAAAAAACCATGCCTCTCCCAAATCTTTCATTTGAAATTGGGTCGCTATCTAATCTTTAATTTCAGTCAGTATACCTACATCATTCCCAATGAGTAGGATATCGTCTACATACATCACAAGAAAAGCTACTAAACTTTTAATGAATTGTCTTATAAACACAAGTCTCATCAACATTCTGATTAAAGCCTTAAGATTTGATCGCAGTATCAAATCTTATATTCCAAGATCGAGAATTTGTTTCAATCCATAAATTGACCGATTAAGCTTACAAACGTTTTGCTCTTGACCTTGGGTTATGAATCCCTCAGGCTACTTCTATATATGGTCTCCTGAAGATAGCCATTCAGAAAAGCAGTCTTGACATTCATTTGCCAACTCATAGTCATAATATAATGCAATAAACAAGAGTATCTAGATAGACTTCAACATGGCAACAGGTGAGAAAGTCTTCTCATAGTCGACTCCTTCAACTTGGGTATAACCTTTTGCCACAAGTCTAGCCTTAAAAGTTTGCACCTTCCCATCAGCACCCCGTTTTCTCTTGTAGGTCCATTTGCAACTGTTTGAGCTCGTGTCAATGTCGTTAGTTCGACTCTAACCGAAACAAAAATATTTATACATCACCAACTACATCTTATACTAACATGTAGCATAAGCGGCAAACACAGGGTCGATCCATAGGGAACGCTTGTTAATCTTTTCCTAAGCTAAGTTCAACTATTGAAAGCAATAAAAATGGGGTTTTGATAAAGAAAGAAACATACTTAAAAATCAAAGGATAAAAGAAAATTGCAATCAATGCACCTCTGCTTGGTGTTCCTTCAAACTATAACCCCTTCGTTAAGAGTGAACACTGATCCTAAAGTGGATGTCATAGAATCCTTATCAGTCTGTAAATCAGAGTCTGTGTATCCTGTAAGGATCAAATCCTTAGAACCATACACGAGCATGTTGTCTCTTATTCTTTGAAGATACTTGCGGATGTTCTTAACGATGGTCTAGTGATCAAATCCTGGATTAAACTGATATCTAGTAACTATTCCCACTACATAGTAGATGTAGGTCTTGTACACAACATCGTATACATCAGGCTACCAACAAACGATGCATAAGGGATCTGTCTCATTTCTTCAACCTTTTGAGGTGTCTTAGGACACTGTTCCAAAGACAAAGTAACTTCATGCCTGAAAGGGAGCAAACCTCTCTTGGAGTTCCGTATCGAAAACTTGACAAGTATCTTGTCAATGTATGATGCCTGAGACAGGGCCAACATTTTGTTCTTTCGATCCCTAAAGATCTGAATGCCTAAAAAAACTACGCCTCTCCAAAATTTTTCATTTGAAATTGGGTCGCTAGCCAATCTTTAATTTCAGTCAGAAGACCTACATCATTCTCAATGAGTAGGATATCGTCTAGATACATCATAAGAAAAGCTACTAAACTTTTGATGATTCTCTTATAAACACAAGGCTCATCAACATTCTCATTAAAGCCATAAGATTTGTTCGTAATATCAAATTATATATTCCAAGATCGAGAAGCTTGTTTCAATCCATAAATTGATTGATTAAGCTAGCAAGCCTTTTTCTCTTGACCTTGGGTTATGAATCCCTCAGGCTACTCTGTATATATGGTCTCCTCAAGATAGCCATTTAGAAAAGTAGTCTTGACATCCATTTGCCAATTCATAATCATAATATGATGCAATAAACAAGAGTATCTGGATATACTTCAACATGGAAACAGGTGAGAAAGTCTCTTCATAGTTGACTCCTTCAACTTGGGTATAACCTTTTGCCACAAGTCTAGCCTTAAAGATTTGCACCTTCCCATCAGCACCCTGTTATCTCTTGTAGATCCATTTGCAATTGTTCAAGCTCGTGTCAATGTCATTAGTTCGACTCTAACCGAAACAAAAATATTTATAAATCACCAAAACCTACATCTTATACTAACAAGTAGCATAAGCGGCAAGCACGGGGTCGATCCACAAGGAACGCTTGTTAATCTTTTCTTAAGCTAAGTTTAACTATGAAAGCTATAAAAATGGGGTTTTGATAAAGCAAGAATCATACTTGAAAATCAAAGGATAAAACATAATTGCAAACAAAGTTGTTCAATCTTATTTCTAATTCAAGTTAGACATTCAATGCAATCTCTATCATCGGATTCTACAAATTAGTCATGCAAACGAATTATGCACACAACTACTCACTTGACTCGATTAGGCTAACCTCTACAAAGGCAGATAGATAGCGAAATCTAATCAATAAAGTTTTCTAACTATTGATTAAAGTTGGAAAAGTCTAAGTCTAATCAACCTATATGCCTCTAGTTCTATTGGGTTCATCCATATAGAATAGAAAACATATGCATTAAGTTTGAGAATTCAATTGTGTCGATTAATTGTCAACCTAGCCATATTCAATTAACTAAATTTGTCATTGAATCTAGCAATTTATGTATTCTAGGAATAACCATCAAATACACAATTAACCATTGCCACTTGATAAACCCTAGCTAGATATTCTTATACATGAATACATCCTAACATCGTATCCAATCAAGATTATAGCAAAACTAAGAATCTTGGCTTATCATGCTTCAAAGACAAAAATCCCTAAACATGCTTTAAGAACTTAAAACTGATTCAAGAATCCATAATTTCATAATGCAATTTATAAGGAAAAGCAGAAAACTCAAAAAGATTGCAAAAATTTGTGAAACTAGAAACAAGATCGAAGAAATTACTTCACAAATCCATAGACAAATCTATGAAAAAATCCATTACGATGTTTACAATTAAAGAAAGAAAATGAATCTAGCTAATTAGAGAAAAAGTTACGAAGGAGTTGAATTGGTGAAGAAAGAATCCCCCCCCCCCCTTCCTGCCTAAAATGAAAGAAGTATAGTTGCAGGTGTAGCGTCGCAAAGCTAAATCGTAAAAAAGAAAAAAAAAAAAAAAAGAAAAGAAGCGTTAGGCTAGGGTCTTGACAATTCGCTAACACTCGGTTACACAAGGCGCGCACGCACGCACAGACAGTTCCGTCAAACTTTGGAGCATTGCGACGTTGTTGGGAGCATTGCAACGCTACCCTATTTTGCAACAGATGGGTACTTTCTGTCTTTAAGCATTACTCAACACTTCTGGGAGGGTCTTGACACTGGGTCTTTGGCATTTTGGTAATTACTTTGATTTTCTTTGACTTTGTTGACTTCTTGGTTATTTTTTATTCTTTTTAGCCAATTTTCTCGAAATGACTTCTAATTGCTCTCGGGACTGTTTTACCTATAAAATGAACATTAAAAGCAAACAAATAACACAATTTTAGGGGAAATTAACGTAGGAAATATATCTCTCATAAAGACCTATCAGTAACCTATAGGTTTACCCCATCAGGTTGATCTACAAGATCCCAAACCTAATTGAAGTACATGGACTCCATTTTAAGATCCATAGCTTTGATCCATTCATCTTTGTCAACATCCTCCATTGCCTTTTCGTAAGACAATGGATCCTCAACATCATCGCCAACTATAATAACTTGAGTTTCTGTTAAACCCATATAACGAATATGCAGGTTCACAATCCTTCCACTACGTCGAGGCGCCCTCAACGTTTGAACTGGATGTGACCTACTAGATGAACCAACTTCAACAACTCTTGTTCATGTATTGGGGTCTTCAACAACTCTTGTTGAAGGTTCAATAGTTTTACTGGAAAGTTCATATAACACTATCTTACTGTAGAGCTTATGATCCCTTATATGGTCTTCTTCTTAAAATGTAGTGTTTGTCGACATAAACACTTTATTGTCTTTAGGATCGTAGAAGTAACCACCTCCAGTTCCTTTGATGTAACCTACAAATAGGCACAATTCTGAACGAGGTTCCAGTTTCTTAAGATTTGCCTCAAGCATGTGTGTTGGGCAACCCTAGATCCTGAAATGGTATAAAATACTTTTACGACCATTCCATAATTTCAAAGGTGTTCTAGTAGCACTTTTGAACGGAACGCAATTCAAAATGTAGGCTGCGGTTTGTATTGCATAATCCCAAAATGAGTCAGGTAAGAAAGCATAGCTCATTATAGACCAAACCAAGTTCAACAAGGTTCGATTTCTCCTTTCTAATATACCATTCTTCTGAGGTATACCAGTGAAGGAAATCTTTTCGAAGAGCATCCATGAGCGCATTCGGATCTTTCCGATTTCATTGTGACAGAAATACAACACATACATTCTAACAGATAGTTATGCAAATTAACACTAATTAACGACATGCTTCGAACAATAAAACACAAGGGAAAGAGTTCTCATACCAGTTGAAGACTCTCTTCAAACGTCAAACCCAAAGTAGTGGAAGAACCTCTACACGAACTCTATCACCCAACAAAACAGTCGGCTACGACAGCACGATCGTCTACACGAACGACAACAACACAAACAGTCACGAACTAGTAAACAGCGAAGACGACACCACTAGTTGAAGCCTTGGTATTCTCGGAGTGAGAATCCAAAGTGTGGTCTTTGGTGAATTTGGTAGATGTAAGAGGAAAGATAGATAAGCAAGTGGGAGAGAAGAAGACAGCTATCGCATAGCAGAGTGCTTATTGTTTAGATGAAGCTACACGATTATGTTGGTTTAACTAAGTAATCGTTTAATAAAAGGTAGACGGTCGTTTAGAAAACGCAACACGCTATATGATCGTTTAGGAAAGCTAAGCGATTGTTTAGACAATGAGCTACTATCGTATAGGCTCTCGAGCTAAATGATCGTTTACGTTTTCACACCGATTGCGAATTTTCAAACCTTTTCAAAAATGAAACCAATTTTCATTTTATTCATCGATTACCATAACCGAATGAGGCTTCTCCCACTAACGCACGATTGAGGAGAATAATACGGTCAATTATCTCATAAATAACCAATTTAATAATAAATGAATATAATCATATACATTCAAAAGCACATGAATGATCATTGAACTTTCTGCAAAATGGAACAAATTTTCATTTTATTCTTCGGTTACAATAACCAAATTCGAATTCTACCACTAAAGCACCATCGAGAGAAGTTTTCGACCAATTATCATATAATTAACCAATTTAATAATTGATGAATATAATAATATTTATAGTTTGATATCACATATCTATTATAGTAATTTCTCCTTCACTTGATATAAATCATATTTATATCTAATTTTCTCCAAAATAATGTATCTTATATATTTAGCCAATTATATCATATATAATTAACCAATTTAATTATATCATATATAATCGAACTCCCTCTTATCAATTTGAATATTTCAAACTAACATAAATACTGATTTTCGACTTTATCCATGCTACCCAGGGGACCTAATGGACCTGTAGCTCAAAGCTCCAACGGTACGTGAATAGCTGACTAAACTCTTTAGCCACGAGATCGACCATCCGTTAACTGTCAGGCATTCCACTAAAGACCAACAGCTGAACTCTTCTTACCACAGATATATTTCTGTGTCCATCAAATATAACCAATCATGAGTACGATGACCTTTCACAGATGCTCATAAGTACAGCTGAGCCAATTTACCGTTTCGCCCCTATAGTTACATCTCACTCCTTAAGTACCACTGATTTCTCTAATGAACAATACAACATAGTCCAACTATGTGTGAAAACCTCTCGGGCCAAGAGAAGGTGTGTGGCGCTAATAACGGACAGAAATGCACGTTATCATAGTGCTAAGTTCTTAAACAATGTTGGATTGCGTTGATAAAACATGTTAAATTGCGTCCATCAAGCATCAATTTCATAATATTGCGGTCGCATATGTTCATCGCATAGGAACAATTGATTTTATGTTTTTATGCAGAATATGCGTTGACGAAATGCAAGAAGTGCGACAGAAATCATTGGTCGAGCACAACTTCACCACAAGGCTTTGTGATGATTGTGTTCGCAAACATTCGCCCGAGAAGGATTACCGCAACTTAGTCAGCGCAACATGGTGGGCGCATCTGAGTGAAAGGCTAATTAATCGCGATGGGATAGAAAGCTGATGACAGCCGATAAGTACATTCAGCTTTTCGATGACAAATATTCGACGCATCATTCAGGAATTAAAGTCGTCCAATCTGTACAATCATAAGAGAGAAGCCGCCGTTCACCTTCAATGTTCTATAAATACTAGAGGCATCCTTCAGAAAAGGGGTTCACCATTCTTTAGTTCGAAGTTTCATACGTCCTTGTTCATAGTTTTCTTTCGTTTCTAAGGCGGACGCGAGAAAGAAGGTTGTGCCGATAGATCGTTCCGGTAAGCTTGGGAGAGCGTCGGAAACTTCAAGGACAGAGAGAGGACCGACGCCTGTGGAAGCGGGAACATCTTTAGAACCAAATAGAGATTACAGTGTAAAAGCCTCGGTCAGGAAGGAATTGCTACCAGGCTCTCTACCTTTAACTTCCATTGTTATTTTGTATTCCACTCATTTATCGAAATGGAATCTATTTCTCTATATCTATTCACTCTCTATTATTCATGCATGAGTAGCTAAATCAGTTGAATGGGTTGAGAAGCATTTAGCTAGTAAAACTAGGGAATCTTCATGCTATATGATTATCTTGTATTATGTATGCTTCATTCGTCCATTAAAGATACTCGGGAGGGTAGTCTAAGGACAGGATCTTGGCTTGGGAAGGTCAAGTTAGAATCTAGGCTCGGAAGAGTCAGATTATAACGCATAATCAAGAGATAGGAGCTTAGGAATAAGCACTATTTGTTATCAACGCATCACATGCATCCTAGAGATAGGATATGATTGTATGCGGTCACTTTGCTTTTATGCATTTTGCATCATCACATAGGACAAGAGTAGAGACTTAGGGATAAGCTCTATGGACACTTTTGCATTCAACACATGCGTCCTAGACTTAGAAGCATCACATTTGCATTGGAAAATGACTTGTTGTGCATGGTAGTAGCATGATCGAATAGTCTTCCCAAGTAATGCTAGCCAAAGATCTTCTCAACTCATTCATCGCATACTCAGTGCATCTATCACACAACTGACTTTTCTCAAATCCGCTGCATTTTTTCTTTCTCATTAACGTAATTCACAACAAACCAACAATTTATTTATTTGGTTACCGCAAAGTTTTCATAAAAATTATCAACGCAATTTATTTTGACAAATCCCTGAGTTTGACCCTGAACTTACCAAGAAACTCAGTGGAATTTACACTTGGATTCCGCTGAAGAAACTTGAGTGCACAACATAATTTCACCATCGTATATCATTCACATTTCCAGTTCATAAAAATAAGCATCAGGCGCCACATCGTTCAAGCCCTAGAATCAGCCCTTAAAAGAGCTATCTATCTACTTGCCCCTACCTCGAGGAAGGAATGAATTCCATCTTGTGTAGCTGCATTCCTAGCTCCCAAATCAAACAAATCCCCAAAATGATAGGTTTGAATTGACAACCTAACCACTCACATCCATACAAATTAAAGGACTGCCCTCAATGGTAGGAGTTCCTAACTCACTTAGGATTGAGGTCATATTACTTATGGTCATCCTAGTTTAGTGAAGTCTCTGTCATGAACGGTGTTATATAACGAGATGTTAACACTTAAGTTACATATAGATAACCAAAAATTTTATGTTTATTGGTTTGTGGTAAAGGAAATAAAACAAACAACTAAACAAAATCAAGATGTGAAGTAAATATCATATATTATATAAAACAAGCGTTCGTACAAACTCTTTACAAACTACAGAACACGAAACTTTAAGGCATCAACCCCAACAACCAGGTGCTGAGAGTTGGGATACAATTCCATGTTCTATCAAATAATCTTGGAATTTCATATATACTCTCCATCTCGATCAGATTGAAATGATTAATTTATTTATTTAATGCATTTTCAACTTCAGCCTTGTACTCCTTAAACTTTTCAATGGTTTTAGACTTATGTTGCATTAAATAAATATACCCATATCTGGAATAGTCATGAGTAAAAGTGATGAAATATTCATGAGTAAAAGTAATGAAATATTCAAATCCTTCTCTTACCTTAACATTCATCAGACCACAAAGGGATGAATGTATAAGATTTAAGGGTTCTTTGGCTCTGTGACCTTCTCCAGTAAAAGATCTTTTAGTTGTTTTTCCTTCAAGGCATGACTCACATATAGGTAAATAATTTTCTTCTAACTCACTTGGAAGTCCATTATTAACCAATCCCTCAATCCTATTGAGATTTATGTGTCTCAATCTTAGGTGCCAAAGATGGGCATTTTCTTTAGGAGAAATTTTCTATCTTTTATTCTGAGTTACCGTAGTTTTAAACAGTTCAGTATTTAGGAGAGCTTTAGTTGCTAACGATCTTAGCACATATATATTATCCTCTAGTTTAGCAAAATAAATATGAATACCGTTTTTGTAAATAAACACTTTGTTTATAGAAAAAGATAAAGTATAATTTTGTTCAATAAGACACTTTACAGAAATTAACTTCCTCTTTAAGTTAGGAACTATATATACATTTTCTAACAAAATATAATTTTTCTATAAAGTAAGTCGGAGTTCTCCCACTACCCTTGTAGAGACAACGTGCCCAGTTCTTACACGCATCGTCATCTCACCAGGTGCCCACCGCCGCCAGAAATCAAATCCCTGAAATGAAGAACAAGTGTGGTTAGTGGCCCTTGAATCTATTATCCAGGTCGAATCATCATTCTCCACTAAAAAAGTCTCCAATACAAGTAAATCGTATTTACCTCGCTTGGCCTTCTTCTTTTCCGTCAAGTACTTGGGACAATTCCTTCCTTAATGTCCCTCTTGGTTTCAATGGAAAAATATTCCCTTTGCAGCTTTGGCCTTCTTTCCCTTTTGGGCAGTAGTTTGTGGGTTGCCCTTCCCTTTTTCACCTCTATTCTTCTTCCACTTTTTGATGCTGGAAGAGGAAGGAACAGACTTAGATCCAAAGGTCGAAACTCTGTAGAAATTTTTGGAGGACGAGGCAACATTTGCCTCACTCTTCTGTTCCTTGACTTTCATCAAAGATTGAAAAGTTTGTAGCTCGTTGAGCAAAGTGGTCAGGTTATAGTCAATCTTGTTCATCATAACATTGCTATGGAACTGAAAAAAATTTCAAGTAAAGTTTCCAGGATAAAGCTAACCTGACTGGCCTCATCAATGATAGACTCGTTCATCTTAACCACATTAAAGTGGACCATCATGTTCAGAACGTGTTATCGAACAAAGGTCCCCTCTTACATATGGGCATTGAAGATGAATTTAAGATTTTCATGTCTAAGTTGAGCAAGCGATTGTTCGAACATTCACCTCAGGGATTCCATAATCTCATGGGCAGTGTTCATAGGCTCATGCTTCTTGGCCAAGACCTTGAAAAGACTTGCCAAGATGTATGCTCGAGCCTTTTCATTTTCCTATACCCAACGTTTGTATGTATCCCGAACGTTTTAAGTGATATTTGTGTTGGGTTGTATATCCTAAAACTCAAAGTTTGTAAATTAAACATATTCTATTTGCATAAGGAAGTTATTGAGGTTTATTCAATAAAAAACTATTATTGAATATGTAAATTGCACTTGTAAAAACTAAATCCAATAACTAAGATTCATAGTTATTACATGAGTACTTGGACTTTATATGGAGACATAAAAGTGGATCAAGTTCAAGTAGATAGCCAAAATGGTCTATAGTATATAGATAAGGCTAGGTATCTTTTTCTAGAAGTACTATCAGATGCGGTCCATTTTGTATTACAAATGATGTGATCCTAAATCGTTCATGTAGAGACATGCGAGTGAGGGAATCCTAGTGATAACTTGTAGAATTACAAGTTATTGTCTGTTAAAGATTAGAATAATTAGGATTCTTAGTGATAAAAATGCATTCATCTCAAGGAAAAACGCTTGAAATTCCTTAACGCATCACTAACACATACAAAAGTAGCATTCTTGTCAAATTTGCTTCACTAACGCATTTGATCGTTGGAAGTCAAGAAATTTCACCAAATGTTGCATAATAAGCTAATGAAAAGGCATGTGTCCAAATATGTTCGACACAGAAGAGATACATTGGCTTGTGCTTTTTCTGTCAAATCACCACTTGCAGGTATAGACACCTGACTGCCAGCGTCTGAAAAGCTCTGAAATGGCAAGCGGCTAACCAGGGCATGGAACTTAATGTGTCTAGTCATGAGTTGATTAAGGAAACACCTAAAAATAAGAAAGCTTGCTGCCAAGAGAAAGGGGTGAGACACATTAGAAACTTTAGAATATTCAAATAGCTAGGAACTCTGCCATTGCAAAAAGAAGATAAGAGGAAAAGGTCCATTGCCATCGTTGATCAAGAAGAGTGTTGGAGACTAAGATCGAGAGAGAATTCTTCATCACCTCTTCATCAAGTTGGCTGCAATAAGCACTTAAATCAAGCCAAAGAGGACAAAAGATTGAACTCTGCGGCTTAACTTCTTTCTCTTCTTTTCCCTCTCACTTTCATTTACCGACCCATTCGATTTAATTGATATTGTTATAAAAAAATTTGCTATCTTTAAATTCAATCTTATATTTAATCAATCCACTCTTGTTCCTCTATTTACATTCAAATTTGTGTGTGGCTGTCATTTTTCTGTGTCATTATATACTTAAATTCCATGCTTTAATCATTTTGATTACTTGATTGAAGTTACTACTTAGTTAAATTTTTCGAGAAAGTAGGTTAACTAAAAAGCGCATTGAGTCAGAACGCAAAGTAGGTTTAGAGATAAACTATTTACGATTTCTTTTACCATTCTATCTCCAATGCATGCACCTTAGAGATAGGAATACATGTGACATTCACATTGAGAAATGCTGAACAATACGACTTAAGGAACAAAGACCTAATGAATACAAAAACAATTGGTTTGTAAACAAGCATCCATATCATCTTTATTCCACTCTCACGCCTTCATGCACTTGTTCACCTAGTTTGGAATGGATGCATAACCCCAAACACTTAGCACCATTTACCCATAGATTCCCTTTTCCCCCTTGAACTCCTATGTTTTCTTACTTGCGTGCATTGAGGTTAGTATAGATAATCTTCACTCTCATTGATCTAGGAACCATCTATAATTGAAACAACGCAAAGACTGCGTTAGACTGTAAAAAATCTCTGTGTTTGACCCTGGACCTACTAGGAAGCCTGAGTCATATTAGAACAGCCCCTTGGTTCACAACCAGTACCACATTATCATTGTTGTCCCCCATGCTGGCTGCCTTCTTTCGCCTAATTCGGTTATGACGTGCCCTTGCGCGGAAAATACGATCGATCTCAGGGTCAGCTTCGAATTTCGGTTCAGCACCAGGACTCATAAACCGTCAGGCTGCTCTCCACGTTAAACAGCCAGTATAATGAGATATGTTCTACAAAATACCAAAAACACACTCAAACAATAAACCGTTAATAAGTCCCCGACAACGGCGCCATAAACTTGTTGTAAAAATGCTGATGTGTATGATTGATGATGTTCTATGCTCGAAATGATGCGATACTACTTCTAGATATGCGTTAATTATGAATGTTCACGTAGTATGTCATGCGTTGACACAAGTTTTCTTATGATGGAACCAAGTGTAATTTCACCGCAAGTTTCTCAGTATGATCCGAGGTCGAACATAGGGACTGTTTTAGGTTATTATGGTATGTTCGTGATATATGCGACCAGGTTTTTCAAGCTTTAAAAATGGATTTATACAAATATATAAATTACGGTAAATTAAAGTAAGCAGTAAAAGTGCGATAATAAAATAAAGTACAATAAACCTAAGCTAGATGATACAAGATACTGGCTCATGATACAAGGGGTCAAGGCTGGCTGCGAAGGTTATACAAAGAACGTGAAATGCGGCAGCAAGTCTTATGAACAGAATAGAAAGAAAAAGATAAATAATATAAACAGTGTAAGTTCTCTATTGCGTTAAAGCTAGAAATATTGTTCCCTCTTCTCTTGGCGTACAACTTTCAATGATCGGCCACACTCCCACATGTCTGTGGTGAAACAGAGAACAATGTAATGAATGCAAGGTTGCTTCCATGCCTACAAGTACTACGCGCTTTAGTTAATTCATTTTTCTAACCTTCTCTCGATAGATCAGAATGACATCTTCACTTCTGCTCTCACAGCTGAAGATGTCGTCTAGCATGCCTTAGTTAAACGCATTTTACACCTTTAACACAGATTAAGTATTTGTTTGATTCATATTAACTATCAGGGGATTAAGAAGACATCATGGAGAAAGTGATAATGGAGGAACGAAAATAGACAGAGAATGGTATATGAAAGCTATCGAAACATTTAATATGTCTATTAAGCGTTTGATATATGGTGTGTGAATGAAGAGATAAAGAGAAAGTGAAATACAACGATGAAAGAGATAGAACAGATACAAAAATAGTGCCAATGTCTTGGCACCGATTCGATGGAGATCTGCTTGCCGGATATGATGGATCTGATGGTAGGAAGAGCTTCCCTCTCAGGCTTGCTCCACCGGTAGCAGGTTTCTGTGCACAGAGCTTCAGATCGGGTATTTGGCAGATTAGATTTGAGACTCACCTCTCGGCCTTGTCTCGTTTTCTTCACTTGAGCGCTCAGCTCAGCCTTTTCTCTCAACACTTTAGCAGCAATTAGCCCCGTATCAAGTAGCATAAGTTTTCTCTAAAATCTATGGGGTATTTATAGGTGCAGGTCTTTGACTCCGGCCTTGTGGTCCCCACTGATTGTTATGGTAATTCCGAAGATGGAGGGATATTATTCCTTATGTTATGCAATCAGACCGTCAATTCTACACAACCGTTAGTTGTACACGTGTCTCAATCCTCCGCTTTTGCATTGCTTAGCTGCATCTTTTGATCGTGAGTTCGCATGCGGTGTTGTTTTTATTACCACATGCGTTCAAAGTCAGCTCTGGATCGACTGTCGCATTGCGCCATCATTGCGGTAATCCTCTCTTCATTGTTGATTGATGGGCACAATGTGACAGAGATGAGTTGAGTAGCTTTTCGTGAGCCTTGAGCGCAAACGGTGACTTGATTTCCTGCAAAATAGAGTAATACTTGGCTTGTCTTCCATCTTTATGGTGTTAGTGGGTGTAATTTCGATCATTTATAATTATTGTAATTCTAAGCTAATTTTCATACAATCGGCGCATATTCACTAACATTTGGTCGCAATATCTAGATAAGTTGGCATAAATAACTTGTATTTCTACAAGTTATCACACCCCCAAATTTAGATATGTGCTTGTCCTCAAGCATGTCTTCTACTCAGGCAATCATGCTCAATTCCTATCCTATATTTTTGCGATGATTGGTTGCTCTGAATGTTACACTTAGGCACATTACTTGACAGCACAATTTCCTTCTAATCTTGCTAATTCTTAGCAAGCCCTACTTTAATCTTCTATATGACAAAATTCTACTCAAAGATGCTTTTCTAGTTTTCGAAATAGAATGTTTATCTCTTCTTTGTCAAAACAACTTGATGTATCTATATGCAGTGAGCAAAACTTTGCGTCATTTATTTACTTAGAGATTGTTGGTCATGGTTACCCTCTTCGTTTTGGCTTATCTCCACGGATGTCATACGGACATCCAACTACGATTGTGTGCCAATTTCAACTTTAACTCATGACATTCAAAGCAGTTGTCTCTTGCATTCTTTTATTTTTCTTTCCATACTGCGTTGTTCTTAGAAACCCACCTTCGTTTTGGCTTGCTCCTACGGGTGTCATACGAACATCCAACTACGAGAAGGCTTCTTTCACAACTAAACTCTTATTAGGTTGGGACAGTTTTGAGGTTTTCCCTTGCGCTGACATTGAAGTTTTGCATTTTTTTTTTTATGAAAAATGGACACATTTTCTTAAATACTGCATATTCTTGATCTTATCTGCTCAGAACTTCCCCACCCCTAAATTTAAAGATGAACAAGGTCTTCATTGCGTTGTTTGGATAGATTAGACAAACACTTAGAAGAAAATTTCAAAAAGAAGGTTTGAGTAAAACTTTGAAAGATAAAAGGTAAAGTGCTGCTAAACTAAGAATTAACTAAGTGTTAGTCAGAATTTACTAAGTATGGGAAATGTTTCTAAGTATAAACATATAATATATCATAGCAATGCAATGAAGATCATAAAAATAAAAGATTAAGAACATCACAAAAATTAACAAAGGAAGATAAAGAAAATGAGGCACGGGCAAAAAGTAGAGTGAATCATGTACTCTAATTGTATTGAATATTAACAAAGTGTACAAATAAGTATAATTGAACGCAATACAAAATTTTTTGTTGCCTGTACAAGAGTCAAAGAATTTGATTAACTTACAAAGAATAAATGAATGAATACAAAATAAAGAATGGCCGCATAAAAGAAATAACATTGGAAGAAAGTGTAAACATTAAGGTTGAGGAGCAGGGAGATCTGGCGGAGGATGTTGAGGTGGTGTAGACGAAGCGTCATCAAATAATAAGTGCTACCTTAGATGCGAAGGCACCATCGGACCATGCAGATATGCAGTGAGAAAATTAAAATACTCTTGATTACGCTCCACTATCTGTCTTTGGTTTAGGAAAATCCTATGTATACTGCACTGCATATTGATGAGCGCCTCCCTTGAAGTTGTAGCACTGCGTTGAATCTCATCAATGCGCCCCATTACTACCTTAAATCGCTGATTGAAGAAGTGTTGCTGTTGAGAGACAAGCTCCTGCTGTTGAGAGAAGAGGGTTCTCAATTCAGCTAACTCAGTAGCCATGGAGGTGAAGGATGGTTGTGCCTGTGATGTCTTACCAGCATCATTTTGGGGTTGGGCAGAGGTACCTTCACCCATATCGTGTGGGTCATCAACATGCGGCGATGGAATGGTGGGTTGCGGTGATGAAGTTGATGGTGAAGTGGGGGCTGCTGGATAAATAATAGGAGATTTGGGGACAAGAAAAGGGTTTGTAAAATGTTCGCGTAAGGGGGAAGAGGGTTGCGCTGGCGGGCTCGGAGGGCTTGGAGGCCGAATAACTAAGGGAAGAGGGTCCATAGGTTCTAGATCTTAAGTTGGTGACTCCTGGACCTTCTCTTTTCCCTTATCTTCTCTTCGCTATCGTTTGGGCCTTGGTTCTTAAGGCGCATTCAAATCGATCGCAGGCCTCTTTACTGGCAGCTCGGGGCAGTGTGGCGAATCTTTGAGGAGCATCCTCAAGATTTTTATGTTGATGAGGCCGTGGACTTCTGGCATGGGCTCCTCATCAATGCCTAAACCCATAGATAGGCATAGACTTGAAATGATACATGGGAAGAAATACTGCCCCCGAACATGCCCCACTAATGCTCTGATCTACCTCGTGATCAACTGCCCTACGTCGATAAGAATGTCGCGGGCTATGCAGTATACGGCCATGACCCGATCCCTTGATACAATTCTATCGTGTGTTGTTGGGATTAGCCGCTTCTTAACCAAGTAAACCCAGAGCCTTCCCTCCGGTAGCAAAGACTTGGACTCCAAGGTACGGATGCCTTTGAGCAAGACCGACCACTTCGTGCCCGGTTGCATTAGTATCCTCAACGCGTCCTCCATCTGCTCTTCTGTGGGATCACCAATAATCTTGTTCCCTTGTGCATCAGGGGATTAAGAAGATATCATGGAGAAAGTGATTAATGGAGGAACGGAAATAGACAGAGAATGGTATATGAAAGCTATCGAAACATTTAATATATCTATTAAGCGTTTGATACATGGTGTATGAATGAAGAGATAAAGAGAAAGTGAAATACAACGATGAAAGAGACAGAACAGATACAAACAAATGCCAATGTCTTGCCATCGATTCGATGGAGATCTGCTTGCCGGATAGGATGGATCTGATGGTAGGAAGAGCTTTCCTCTCAGGCTTGCTCCACCGAAAGCAGGTATCTGTGCATAGAGCTTCAGATCGGGTATTTGGCAGATTAGATCTGAGACTCACCTCTCAGCCTTGTCTCGTCTTCTTCCTGGATTTCTTCATTTGAGTGCTCAGCCCAGCATTTTCTATCAACACTTTAGTAGCAATTATCCCCGTATCAAGTAGCATAAGTTTTCTCTAAAATCTATGGGGTATTTATAGGTGCAGGTCTTTGACTCCGGCCTTGTGGTCCCCACTGATTGTTATGGTAAGTCTGAAGATAGAGGGATATTATTCCTTCTGTTATGTAATCAGACCGTCAATTCTACACAACTGTTAGTTGTACACGTGTCTCAATCCTTCGCTTTTTCGTTGCTCAGCTACATCTTTCGATCGTGAGTTCGCATGCGATGTTGTTTTTATCATGTGGTTGAAATTCAGCTTTGGATCGACTGTCGCATTGTACCGTCATTGGAGTAATCGTCTTTTCATTGTTGATTGACGGGAACAATGTAACAGAGATGCGTTGATCAACTATTCATGAGCGTTGAGCGCAAGCGGTGTCTTGGTTTCCTGCAAAACAGAGTAAAATTCGGCTTGTCTTCCATCTTTATGGTGTTAATGGGTGTAATTGCGATCATTTATAATTATTGTAATTCTAAGCTATTTTTCATACAATCGGCGCATATTCACTAACTTTTGGCTGCAATATCTAGATAAGGTTGCATAAATAACTTGTATTTCTACAAGTTATTAGTTCACAATAAGATTTGGAGAAGACTTGCAGCTGAATTCGAGATTCAAGAGGTTCTACAAAGGTATGACTCGAAACCCTCTTATTATTGTATGAGCATGCTTTATTTATAGCAAAAATTAATGAAATAGAATGCTTATTGATCCTTATTGCTTTCTCTGTATGCTGATATACTCCTTCAATTGGTATCAGAGCATCATTTAAACATTCAATTTGGTTTAATTTGGATGTGGTGGATATTTTTCATGAGATATATGAAAATAGTGAACTGGTATGGTTTTCTGAGTTTTGGCATTTAATTTCTCTTTGATTCCTTGATTAAATTTGTAATTGGCTCTTATTTGATGAGCTTATATGTGTGCTCAAGAGTCCGTAATTTATTTTGAGTCATCAGAGTTGAAATTAAGTTGTAATTGAAGAAAGAAGTGAAGAAGGGCAAGCAGAAGGAACCAGTTCTTCAGCTTCTACTCAAATCTTGTCGAAGAGTTCAAGCTTAAGCGATAGCGAGATTTCAAGAATTCGAGCAAGAGCGAGATGTTTCCAAGTGAGATATTCACAATTCCAATGAGATTCCATGTACAAGTAGCAAGATATCAAAGTTTCAAGCGAGATTTTGTTTCAAGAAGAACCTAATGGAATTTTCTAGCGTGATTTTGAGTTCAAGCGAGATTTTGAATCAAGTCTGAGAGAGATTTCTAGTTCGAGCGAGATTCTAGTGGAATTTTGTGAGAGATTAAGTTTGAGCGAGATTTTGAATTGAGTTTGAGCGAGATTTTGAGTTAGGAGCGAGAGATCGAGTTTGAGTGAGATTTTTGAACAGATTTGACGAGTTTGACCTATTGACTGAGCAAGGACCATCGAGGATTGACCGATTTGACCAGTTTTCTTCAAACTTGACCCGGTTTAGCTTCAAAAGGGTTTTAATTGGTTCGGTTCAAGTGGTTCATATCCGATTCAAGCTATTTGGGTCCGGTTTGGAGCGGTACGAGCGGTTCGGAAGCTATTTGGAGTTGTTTCTTGCTGTTTTGTATTTCTTAGGCTTTTGTTTGCTTGTTTATGCCAAAACTAAAACCGTATCAGTATGTGTTTAATTATTTATGCATGTGATGTATGTTATAATTAAATAAATCTTTTATGTGCATATAGTATGCCATGTAGATTTAAAATCCCACCATAGAAAGCATGTTACATGCATAATGTATATGTTATAATCTATTATAATGTGTATAATGCATGTTTAGGGTTTCTGTTATTTAATATAATTGTTATATTAAATTTGAATGCCTTTTATGCATGTTGTGGATGTAAAAGCATGTCTAATTTTTATAAGTTGTTATAAAATTGAGTTAGACATTAAAATCCATAACGAAGATAAGTTGCATACTCACGTAAGTTAAACACTTGTTTTAATAGTTAAAATAGGTCGCTATCTTATAAATCATAGTTACAAACTCAACCGATATATAATCCTATCTAAGGCTGGGGGTACTTAAGTTGATGGTCTACGAAACACCTCCTACCTGAGATATGGCCAAATAATTGAGTGTTGTTAATTGGTTTTATAAGCGTACGTGAGTGGTTGTGAGGTAAGAAAACTGTTTATCACCTAGACAACGTAAGTTTAAATCCATTTATAAGTGTTATACTTGGATAAACCACATAGACTTAGGGTAGTTTATTGAACCTAAGTATAAATTTACCCAAATAATAGAACACTTCAATGGAGTTTAATAACTTATATGATAAAGTTATTAGAATACTTCAATGGGAGATTAATAACATATATGATATGTTATTTTTAGCTCTCACATCCCTTAGAGTTCACAATCGAGATTTAAGCGGTACTTCGTGTCGAAGTGACCTCCATTTAGAAAGTATTTGCATAACTCAAGATTCTGGTGAATAAGGGGAAGTCGTTCAAACATAAATCAAATGTATGATACATAGATTTTAACTTCCACATCTCCACACAATTCAAACCATGAGATTCATATGACGCTTCGTGTCACCCTGGAATTGACCTCCAATCGGAAAGTGTTTGTATGAATCAATAACAAGGTGAACGAGGAAGTAGTTCATAATAAGTGGGTGAAGAATTTGTGTCAACATGTCTTGCGGTCTCTTCCGTTAGTTTGGATCGTGAGATTCCTATGTTGCGCCTGCTAGTTTGCTTTAGGCGGCCCTTGCTAGTCGTTTAACACCGGCTATCCCCTCGGAGGGTTGTAACATAGGATTCGGAACAACTCAAACTCTAGAAATGGAAATGGATAGGATTTCTTAGGTCCATTCTCAACCTTGACTCTCCATTTCGGTAGCATAGTTGGAGTCGACCTCTGAGGCCTAAAAATGAAGGGTTACACTTACAGAATTACTAAAGTGTTAGTAATTTCGGACAAAAAACGGTAACTAAAAGACTATAGGAATAAGAGTTATTCTGGATATAGTGTTTGGTCAAAATTGTTTGCTTTATTGAAGGAGTATATCAACATGTAGCGGAAGCAACAAGGATTAATAAGCATTCTAATTCATTAATTTTGGCTATAAATAAAGCATGCTCATACAATAATAAGAGGGTTTCAAGTCATACCTTTGTAGAACCTCTTGAATCTCGAATTCAGCTGTAAGTCTTCTCCAAATCTTCTTGTGAATCACCTCAAGATCTTCTCTACTATTCTCTTGGAGCTTTAGATTGAGTTGTGGAAATCAAAATAAGTTTGAATGATGGAAATTTGGAGAAGAACACCACTGAAGCAACTTGAAGAACCCTTCTTCAAGCTTACAAGTTTTCAACAAAACTTCAGCAAGTTCTAATAGTTTACATGCCCGATTTCCATTTCCATCTTCTCTATTTATTGCAAGACATTCATGTAAAGAAAAAGGTTGCATGAGATGCAACTCATGCTTGGTGAAAGGAAGAACAAGTGGGAAATTGAGTGAGCTAGTTGGTTAGGTGAGTGGAGAAATCCAACATTTCCCATTTTATGTTTTTTTCCAATTTTGATTTTAATTTACAAATTGATTTCCAAAGTCTATTTTGATTTCAAAAACTGAAATTATTATTAATTTTACAAAATTAATTTCATAAATTAATTTTCTAATAAAATTAATAATATATAATTAATTAAAATTTTTAATTAATTCTAATTAATTTAATATCAAATATTAAATTAATTTTACAAAAATTCCACCTTCATGAATATGAATCCCTATTCATAAATTTAATATTTAAATTATATTTAAATATTAATTAATTCTCCAATTCCGTTTAAGTCGACTCTTCATAGGTTGTTTGTAATAAGGCTA
This sequence comes from Benincasa hispida, assembly GCF_027475165.1. NCBI lineage: Eukaryota > Viridiplantae > Streptophyta > Magnoliopsida > Cucurbitales > Cucurbitaceae > Benincasa > Benincasa hispida. The sequence goes on from NC_143482.1 coordinate 10,723,367, forward strand.
AAGTTGAAAACTTGTTAGGTAAGAAGATAAATACACTATGATCTGATCGTGGAGGAGAGTATATGGACCTCAAATTCTAGAACTATATGATAAAACATGGAATCACGTCCCAACTCTCGGCCCCAAGTACACCTCAACATAAAGGTGCATCAGAAAGGAGAAATAGAACCCTGTTAGACATGGTTCAGTCTACGATGAGTTATGCTCATCTTCCAAACTCGTTTTGTGGATTTGCAGTGGAGACTACATGTTACATTTTGAACAACGTTCCCTCGAAAAGTATTTTTGAAATGCCTTTTGAGTTGTGGAGAGGCTGTAAAGGTAGTTTATGCCACTTCAGGATTTGAGGATATCCGGCCCACGTGCTTGTGGCTAACCCAAAGAAGTTGAAACTGCGTTCAAAATTTTTTCTCTTTGTAGGCTACCCCAAGGAAACGAGGTGTGGATACTTCTATGATCCAAATGACAACAAAGTGTTTGTGTCGACAAATTCTATCTTCTTGGAAGAAGACCACATCCGGGATCATAAACCACGAAGCAAGCTTGTTTTACATGAGATTTCTTGCAAGACTACTGAGGGTTCGATAAGAGTTGTTGAACAGACTGATAAATCAACAAGAGTTATTGATGTCGGTTCATCTAGTCAACCATCTCAAGAGTTGAGATTGCCTCGACGTAGTGGGAGGGTTATGAACCCACTGGAACACTACATAGGTTTAACTGAAGCCCAAAACATCATATATGATGATGAGGTTGATGATCATTGTCTTATAAGTAAGCAATGGAGGATGTTGACAAAGATGAGTGGATTAAAGCCATGAACCAGGAAATTGAGTTTATGTACTTAAATAATTTCTGGAAATTTGTGGATCTGCCTGATCGGGTAAAATCTATACAGTGTAAGTGATCTACAAGAGAAAACGAGGTGTAGATGGAAAGGTGCAGACCTTTAATGCTAGACTCGTGGCAAAGGTTTATACCCAGGTCGAAAGAGTAGACTATAAGGAAACTTTCTCACCTGTTGTCATGATCAAGTCTATCTGGATACTCCTATCCATAGCCACATTTTATGATTATGAGATATGGAAAATGGACATCAAGACTGCCTTTCTTAATGGTAATCTCGAGGAGACTATCTACATGGCTCAACCAGAGGGGTTCATTATTCTAGATCAAGAGTAAAGAGTTTGCAAGCTTAATAGGTCAATTTATGGGCTGAAACAAGCGTGTAGATCAAGGAATATTAGATTTGACAATGCAATCAAATTGTTTGGCTTTGATCAGAACGTTGATGAGCTTTGTGTCTACAAGAAAATCATCAACAACTCAATAGATTTCCTGGTACTGTATGTAGATGATATCCTACTCATTAGAAATGATGTAGGTTTTCTGACTGACATTAAAAAATGACTAGCCACCCAATTCCAAATGAAAGAATTGGGAGAGTCGCAGTATGTTCTAGGGATCCAGATCATTCGGGATTGTAAAAACAAGAGGTTAGCCTTATTCAGGCATGGTACATTGATCAAATGTTGATCGGGTACAAGATGCAGAATTCCAAGAGGGGTTTGTTACCCTTCAGGTATGGAATTGTATTGTCTAAAGAACAGTGTCCTAAGACACTTCAAGAGGTTGAGGAGATGAGATGTATTCCCTATGCTTTGGCTGTTGAAAGCTTAATGTACGCAATGTTATGTACTAGACCTTACATTTGCTATGCAGTAAGGATTGTCAGTTGTTATCAGTCCAATCCAGGATTAGATGATTGGACGACAGTCAAAACGATCTTCAAGTATCTTTAGAGAATGAGGGACTACATGCTCATGTATGGTGATAAGGATTTTATCCTTACAGGATACACAGACTCTGACTTTCAGACTAATAGAGATTCTTGGAAATCGACATCAGGGTCAGTGTTCACTCTAAATGAAGGGGTTGTAGTTTGGCGAAACATTAAGCAAGGATGCATCACGGACTCCACTATGGAAGTCGAATACGTAGCCGCTTGTGAAGTAGCTAAAGAGGCAGTTTGGCTTAGGAAGTTCCTTATAGATTTGGAAGTTGTTCCAAATTTTTCTTTGTTGATCACTCTCTATTTTGATAACAGCGGGGCAGTGGCAAATTTAAAGGAACCTTAGAGTCATTGTAGAGCCAAGCATATTAACGGAAGTATCATTTGATCAGGGAGATTATGCATCGCAGTGGGTGATAGTCACGAAGATCACGTTGGAGCACAACATTGCTTATCCGTTTACAAAGGCTCTCGCGGCTAAAGTGTTCGAGGGTCATCTAGAGAGTCTGGGTCTACAGGACATGCGGCATCTTGTCTAGGGCAAGTGGGAGATGATACTGGGGGTATAGAGTATGCCTTAGTTTATTGTATATTGTACTGATTTTTCATGTATTGTACATTAGTCTTCCGAGACATTAAAAAAGTAGAAGATTGTTGGGATTGGGGTCCTAATTCTCCCGGAGTCTCGTAGTTTGTAAACATTGTACACACATTATTATTAATAAAATAAGAGTTATTTTATTTTCATTTATTCATATCCGATAAACAAAGATCCGTGGTTATTATATGTAAACTTAAGCATGTATATGAGATATACAAGTGGATCATGCCTTAAGTAATAACCTAAATGGTCTGTAGTATAAGAATAAAGGAGGGATACTTAAGTAAGACTGAACCACGAGATGATTAGTCTCTTTATATAACATCGTTGATAATTGAGACTTACATCTCACTAAAATGACCATAGGTGACATGACTTTAATCCTGAGTGTTTTGGAAACTCCTGCCTTTGAGGGCAATCCTTTGATTAGTATGGGTGAGAGTGACCAGATTGCCAACTCGACAAGCCTACCTTTTTGGAGATTTGTCTGATTGAGGAGCTGGGAACTCAGTTACATAAAATGAAATTCACTCCTTCCCCGAAGCAGGGGTAAGTAGATAGATTGCTCCCTTAAAAGCTGATTCTAGGTCTTGAACATAGTGGCCACATCCTCTCTTTGGAAGAAAGGACCCAATCATAGTAAAACTATGACTTATTGTTCATTAGAAGAATCAGTGGTACTTAAGGAGTTAGATGTAACTACAGGGGTAAAATTGTAAATTGACTCAACTATATTTACGAGTGATTTGTGAAGGGTTATTGCACTATTGATTGGTTGATATGGGCACAGAAATATATATGTAGTGAGAAGAGTGCAGCTGTCGGTCTTTAGTGGAGTGCTCGGCAGTTAACGGATGGTGGATCCCGTGACTAAAGAGTTTAGTCGATTATTCATATATCGTTCGAGCTTCAAGCTACAGGTCCATAAGGTCTCCTAGGTAGCTCAATGGGTTCAAGTTGAGAATAAGATTTTGGGGTTGATTTGAAGTGTTCAAATTGACAAGAGGAAATTCAATTATATGTGATATAATTTGTGTAATGTATGAGATACATTATTTGGAGGAATTGATATAAATATGATTTATATCAAGTACCATAAAATAGAAAAAGAACTATGGTTTATATGTTTCATGAGATGAAATATTAAAACTATAGGTTATAAATATAATATGATAAGTTGGTTATCATATTTACTTATAATATATTAATTATATGATAATTAATTTCTTTTTCTCTAATAACTGATTGAGTGGGGGGTTATTGGAAGTTTTATGGTAATCGTGAGATAAAAGAAAAATTGTTTTCCTAAATTTAGAAGTTACATTATTCGGAAAGAACTCACGAAGACAAGATATCAAGTGAAAGAGTTTCACTAAGCGATAGCATTAACAAAGACTAAATTATTGTGTAGAGTTGACTATATGATAGTCATGCAGCTGATCGTTGCTACACGATCGGGTGGCTAAGTATATACGATAGGCTGTCATTTACTAAATGATCGAGCACATCGTCTATGCGGTAGACAGTTTCTTATCTCTCACTTGCTCGATCATCTACACGATCGTAGACCTCCAGTCTCTTTCTTAAGCCAAGATCATACAGAGCCCACAACTTCTATATTCTCACACCGAGAATACCAAGGTAACTATTGTGGTGGTGTCTTTACTCAGTTCGTGAATCAAGTGGGACTCGATTGGTTTCATGGAAGCTGTGTTCGTTGTGTTCGTGTTGTGTTCTATTTGTTGCATTTGAGGGTTGTGTTGGACGGATTGAAGATTGATCGAGGGATTCTTGAAGAATGGTTCTTCAAAGGTATGCGTACTTTATCCCTTGATTCTATGGTAGCATGCTATAATTTCTGTATATGCATGACCTGTTAAATTCCATTCTTAGACTGTAATTGTTTATGTTCAATCTGAATGGAATTTGGAACGATCCCTTCTGCTGCTCATGGAAATCCTCATATTTGATTTCCTTCGAATAGGTAACATGACCTTAATCCTGAGTGAGTTGTGAACTCCAGCCTCTGAGGGCAGTCCTTTGATTTGTATGGGTGGAAATGACCAGATCACCGATTTAATAAGCCTACCATTTTGGGGATTCATCTAACTGAGGAGCTGGGAACTCAGCTACACAAGATGGAATTCATTCCTTCCCCAAAGTAGGGGTAAGTAGATAAATTGCTCCCTTAAGAGCTGATTTCGGGTCTTGAACAATGTAGCGCCACACCCTCTCTTGGCCCGAGAGGCGTTATTCATTAGAGAGATCAGTGGTACTTAAGGAGTTAGATATAACTACAAGGGGCAAACGGTAAATTGGCCCAGCTGTACTTATGAGCGATTTATGAAGGTTCATTGTACTATTGATTGGTTATATCCAATGGACCTAGAAATATATCTGTAGTGCGAAGAGTGCAACTGTCGATCTTTAGTGAAGTGTTTGGCAGTTAACAGATGGTGGATAATGTGATTAAAGAGTTTAATAAGTTATTCACCTACCGTTGGAGCTTCAAGCTACAGGTCCATGAGGTCCCCTTGGTAGCTCAATGAATTTAAGTTGAGATTTAGTTTTTTGGTTAATTTGAAATGTTCAAATTAATAAGAGGGAATTTGACTATATATGATATAATTAAATTCATTCAATTATATATGATATAATTGATATAATGTATTTGATATATTATTGTTTAATTAGAGGAACAAATATTTGAATATGATTCAAATATATTTTCTATGAATTAGATTCATAGTTTTTAGATTTAATATAAATATGATATATATTAAATACCATAAAATAGAGAAAAAGAACTATGGTTTATATATTGTATATGATGCAATATTAAAACTATAGGTTATAAATATAATATGATAAGTTAGTTATCATATTTATTTATAATTATTAATTATTTGATAATTAAATTCTTTTTTCTCTATAACCACCCTTAGTGGGAAATTATTCGGTTATGTGGCAAAATGGGATAAATGAAATTGGTTTTGATTATTCCAAAGAACTAGTGAAATTCACTATCGAGTACACAATCGAGTAACTAATCGATTGGAGTTGAGAGCCTATGCAACAGTCTCAGTTTCCCTAAACGACAAAGTGTCTTTGTTATATGATAGCCTTGTGCCTACTCGATCGTCTTCCTCCTCAAACTCTAAACTTCCCCTTTAACCAAAATTAGCCAGAGTCTACCACTCCTCGATTCTCATACCGAGAATATCAAGGCCACCAAGTGGTAGTGTTCTGTTGGTTTGATGATCGAGTTGCTGCTTCCTGCTTGTTCGAGGGAGTTCATGACTTGTTTGTTGCGTTCGTGAATGTGTACTATCGAGCGATTTACTTGAAGAACAGTTCTTCAAAGGTATAGTCTCTTGATCCTTTGTTTTTATTTCAAAGCATGTTGTAATTTAGTTTCTGATGCATAATCTGTTCTGTATAAATGTAAATATATGCGTTTAATCACAATGGGATTTGGACGATCCACTTCCGCTCAAAAGTACTCTGTAAATAGAGTTCCTTCAATTGGTATCAAAGGTTCTTTATAAATATTAGTATGCATGATTAAATTACTTAAAGCATGCTCATACATCATATAATATAAGAGTTATAATATATGTATGCATTAAAGCATATCCATGCATCATTTATATTATACATGTTATAATATAAGGTTGTATGTTAGCATGGAATGTGTGCTTAGTTCATTACTTTTTTATATAAAAGTTATATATTAGTAATGAACGAACATTGCATGAAGCATGACACTTAGGTTTATTTATAAAAGTTATAAATATCTTGTGAATGTCTAGCTAGCAATGTGGATGGTTTTAATTATTTCTTTTTTATAAGAGTTATAATTAATGAAATTAGAATTAAAATCAAATATCAATTATATGGATAAGATTCATATACGTGAATTTAATATAAATGTGATTTATATTAAATACCATGTATTGTTGAGAGAAAATAAAATCTATAAGTTATGTTGTATTTGATGCAATATAAAACTATAGGCTATATGTTATATTTGATATAACATAGAGTGTGTATATATATAATAAAGTAGTTATTATATATATATATATATATATTAGTAATTTAATTGAAATTAATTAAAGGGAAGGAGTTACAACTCCCTCCCCCCATTCTCTCAGTTAATTTACGTGGATTGTGGAAAAGATTGAGTTGGTTGGAGATTCATCTTCTTCCTCAATTCTCTCTAAGAGAAGAGTTCTCTCTGGAAAAATAAAAAACAAAGAAGAAAAATTCTTCTCATCCCTCTCCTCCTCTCCATCTTCTTCTTTCTTCCAAGGATTCAAGCAAAACTCATAACTCTTGCTTGAATCATTTATCCCAAGAGAATACAGAGGGTTCTCAAGTGGTGGTGTCCCTTTCGAAGAAAGAGATCCGCATGGAAAAAGTGATCCGTTCGTGGCGTGTACGTGGGAGTTCTTGAAGAAAAGGTTCTTCAAAGGTAAGGGTTTCTGAAACCCTAAGTATTTTATTTAAAAGCATGCTAGAATTTAAGAAAATGCATATTTTGTTCTTATTTACTGTAAAACTTATATTCAATGAATAATGGATCTTTTTTAATTATGACATTTATAATACTTATCTTGCTTCCGCTCAAAGTATGCTATAATAATCTTGCTTCCACTCAAAGGATCTTTTTCAAAAATTTCCTTCAATTATGACATTTATAATACTTATGATGCATGATTAAATGCATAACCTATGGTGGGATTTTCTATATGGCATATATGATGACGTATAAAAGTAAATAAATCGTACATCAAATACATAATTTAAAGTGCAATATATGGACCGAGATTGGAATCCTAAACAATTAATTAAATTAATATAACTTTTATATTAATTTAATAATTAGAAAACTAACTATTACATATGATCAGTAGTTGAACCAGACCAAAACAGATGAACCAAGCCACGAATTGTGCGAATCGCTCAAACCCACGAACTGCACGCGAACCGGCCGAACCATAACTGCACCGCGCGAAATTTCCATCTCGGGGCATTGCAACGTTGTGTCCCAGCATTACGATGCTATGGAAAATTTCTTCTATTCACCTCTTCGCAGCATCGCAACACTAGGACATAGCGCTGCAACGCTGCTATTCTCCGATTTGGCATCGCAACACTAGTGGCCTACGTATAGTCGTGATTTCCACCATCTATGCTCCAATTTGTGCCTCATTTTATCTAGAACTTTTCCAGAACAAATAACGATCGACCCGGACTATGAATATATATACTTGTTTACATAAATTATGCTCAAAACACTAGGCCCTTACAAACCAATTTGTAAAGTAAACAGTAAATCTAAAGACCAATACCGATAAAAACATCCATAAATTGCACAAGCAACATTCATCAACATGAAACGCATCAAAAAATGCAGTACCTACCATAAACGAATTTTAATTCCAAAAATTTGAAAAATTAGGAACCAAAAACGTCGCTCTGATACTAGTTGAAGGAACTGTGAAGTTTGAAGCAAAAGCGGGATCGTGTCCCCATTTTCAAATTTACATAGTGGATTAAAATTACAGAAGATATAATTATGCGTTCTATACAAACTTATAGCGTGCTTAACAAAAGAGAAAGGAAGAATATTAGGGTTTAGTCATATTACCTTTGAAGACAATGAAATCTTCACGAAATCCTTTCCAATAAAGATCACGAACAAAACCGGCAACACCCAATTTGGCCACCAACACAAGATAATCCTCTATATTCTCCTTTAGGGTATGAGAATTACAAAAGTTTTGTCGACTCTGTTGATTTGGGGAGAGGGAGAGAATTTTTGTTAGATAAGAGATTTTTCTTTTGTGAGAATGCAAGACCTTTTTCTTTTCACATACAAACATTCTGTGTCTTGGGAAAAGAAGATCGTTCATCTCCAACCTCCCACTCACAATCGTTATTGAGAGAAAATAGAGAACCCTTATTTAATTTAATTCAAAATTAAAACTAAATTAAATTAAATTTAATATACATATATGATCATTATCATATGTTATACATTAAACTATATGTTGTATCGAATATAACACATAATCTATAGTTTTTATATTGTATCAAATACAATATATCTATAGTTAAAATTCTCTCAATAATGAACAATAAGTCATAGTCCAACTATGACCAAACCCCTCTTGGGCCAACAGAGGGTGTGGCGCCACATTGTTCAAGCCTCAGAATCAGCCCTTAAAGAAGTAATTTATCTACTTACCCCGATATTAGGAAATGAGTGAATTCCGTCTTGTATAGTTGTGTTCCTAGCTCCCTAATCAAACGAATCCCAAAATGGTGGGACATTGAGTCGGTGAACTAACCACTCTCACCCGTTCAAATCAAAGGATCACTTTCATAAGCAGAAGTTCATAATTCACTCAGGATTCAGGTCATGTCACCTATGGTCAACCTGGTGAAAAGTAAGTCTCTACTATTAACGGTGTTATATAATGAGACAACTCATTTCGTTGTCCGGTCTTATACAAACCCTTTTGTATAGAACACCCTCGCTCATATGTCTCTACATGAATAATCAAGATCAAATCATTTGTAGAACTTTATAACAGTTGGTAACATCTACAAAGCTAGTCGTATTTGTAGTATCACTAGGATAAGGTACCCAACTTTATCCATCTACTACAAACCGTTCTGACTATCACTTAAACATAATCCACTTGTATGTCTCTACATACATGCTTAAGCTACAGAAGATAAATTTGGATATTTGTTTATTGGTTTTATGGGTTAATGTTACTAAATGTCGAATAAAATACATTAGATTTTATTAAATATATAAATTGTTTGTACAATACAATTACAAACTACAAGACCCACGAGATTTAGGGAATCAACTCCAATAAAGGGATTGAAAGAAAAAACTGCTAGCATTATCCCAAGCAACGAATATAAAAAAAAATGTTGATTCGATATTCGACGCGAAATTCCAAGAAGGGTTTATTACCTTTCAGGCACATGATTCACTTTTCTAAGGAATAATGTCCTAAGACACCTCAAGAAGTTGAGGATATGAGACGCATTCCCTATGCCTCAACTGTGGGCAACTTAATGTATGTTATGCTCTACACTAGGCCTAATATTTGATATGCAGTGGGAATAGTCAGTAGGTACCAGTTCAATCCAGGGTTAGACCATGGGACAATGGTTAAGAACATCCTTAAGTATCTTCAGAGAACAAGGGACTACATGTTGGTGTATGAGGCTAAGGATTTGATCCTTATAGGATACATCGACTCTAACTTTCAGACTGGAAAATGGTTCTAGGAATCCACATTAGGGTTAGTGTTCACCGTTAACGGGGGTGCTATAGTTTGGAGAATCATCAAGTAGAGATGCATAGAAGATACCTCTATGGAATTTGAGTATGTAACTGCTTGTGAAACAGCTAAGGAAGCCATTTGGCTCAAGAAGTTCCTTACAGATTTGAAAGTTGCTCCAAATATGGGCTTACCCATTACATTATACTGTGACAACAATGGGGTTGTAGCCAACTCGAAAAAACCTCACAGCCACAAATGAGGAAAGCATATAGAGAGAAAGTATCACCTAATATGGGAGATAATGCAATAAGGACACGTGATCGTCACAAAGATCGCTTCAAAGCACAACATTGTTGATCCATTTATGAAGGATCTCTCAACTAAAGTGTTCCAAGGCCATCTAAAGAGTCTAGGTCTATGAGACATGTATATAGTATAAGCTAGGGCAAGTGGGAGGTGTGTAATGGGTATAAGAATGCCCTAGTTTATTGTATATGTATATTTACTTTTCATGTAATGTATATTATATCTTGACATTTTCACCTTTGGATTATTTACTGTATATACATCCCACTAACCGGTGTTTTAACTCAAGTGGGAGTTTATTGGATTTTATGCCGTAAAACTCGAAGATAGTAAATGTAACATTTGACTGATCATTAATAAAGTGTTATTAATGTTTATTACAATAAATCGTTATTACTCCTTGTATTTATCTTGCCTAAATAACCCTAGTATGATAAACTAGCATCTTAGACTGATGTATAAGTCTTGAACTGTATGTGGAGACATATGGGGACCAGTATTCAAGATACAACCTAAAGGGTCTATAATATATGAATAAGGTTGGGTACCTTATCGTGGTGATATTATGGATACGACCACTTTGCATTTGATATAAACGCAATGATCTAACGTGTTAGTGTAAGGAACATGCGAGTTGGAGTATCCTATGCAATGAGTTTGCATAAGATCGGACCACGAAATAGTAACCGCGAGATGTAACACCATTGACTAGTTAGATTTCTATTTCACTAGGATGACCTAGGCAACTAAGTCTTAATCCTGAGTGAGTTATGGACTCCTATTCATGAAAGATTGTCATTTGATTTGTATAGGTGAGAATGGTCAATTCGCCGACTCAATAAGCCACCATTTTAGGAACAATACCGAGTGGGGAGTTGGAAATATAATTCACGAGATGGAATTCACTCCTTCCCGACTTTAGGGTAAGTAGATGAGTATTCCCTTAAGTGGTATCACCGGGTCTTGAACAAAGGGTCCTACCTTCTCACTGGTTCGAGAGAGATTTCTATTTAATGGTAGGACCATAAATAGGTTGTTCATTAGAGGAGCACTGGTACTTAAGGATGTAGAGGTAACCTAGGGGTAAAACGGTAATTTGATCCAACTGGCATTATGAACACTCGTGAAGGACAAACTTGCTATTATTGGTCAATATCTGTGGACACAGAAATATATTTACAATGAGAAGAGTGCAGTTGTGGGTCTATAGTGGAGTGTATCCACAGTTAAGGAATGTTGATTAACTTAGTTAATGAATTTAGTTAATTAATATCATATCGTTGGAGCTTCTGATCTGTAGATCCATTAGGTCGCACTGGTAGCTCACAAAAGGTATTAAGGTAATTATAGTAATTTGAAATGTTCAAATTTACTAAGGAAAATAATATAATGTATGTTGATACAATATAATATAAAGTTTATATTTTAATTAAACTTTCTAATATAAATCTATTTTGAATTTGATTCAAAAATTAATTTAAGGGAGAACTAAATATTTGAAGGAGTTCAAATGTTAATTTTAATATGAAGTGAGTTCGTATTAAAACTATAGGTTAAAATTAATGCACATTAAAATTATAGGATATGAGAGAAAGATAATTGAATGTGATTCAATTATAAGATTAAATTAAATATATGATATTTAATTTAATGATTAGTTAATTAGATAATTAATTAATTAATTTAATAAATTGAATCAAAACTATGGGTTATGTGGGAGATATTCATTTAAATATGATTTAAATGAAATAGTTAATTAAATATTGATTTAATTTATTAATTTTTTTAATTAATTAAATATAATTTATTTAAATTAAATTAATGATCAGTTAAAGTAGCTGATCTCTCACACGTGGAAGGCTGAACTTGGTCTTCTCTCACCCTAACCAAACGTCACACGTTTTGGGAAGTTTTTGTATTCTTCCTTCATTATTCGCATGAAGGAGGTGGATCTAAAAAGGGATCGGCTCTGAGTTTTTAATCCTCTTGTTGGTTTTTCTCTCTAAAAAAAGGAGTTTTTTTTTTTCCAAGAAAATACTCTGAGAAGTCTTCTACTTTCAATCCCAAGAGAATACCGATGAAACCATAATGGTGGTGTTGTTTGGATTGAAGAGATCGTGATCTTGGTGTATTGCTGAGAAGAATTGGTGAAGCCCTCTAGAGTCAGAACATAGGTTTGTTTCACAGTTCCTATTCTCTGTAGGTTTATTCAAATTCTTTTTCAACACATTCTAGCCTATGTTTTACAGAAGATTTATCTAATTAGAATACTGTAAAATTTGCCAAGGTATAACTATTTTATTTGTTAATTAAAAATGAGGTTTGGTTCTTTGATCGTCTTCTACTGCGTGGGGCATTAAACCCTACACTAGGGACTTGTAAAAGTGGAAAGAGTGGGAGTACAAGTCCTTCCCCGGACGGGCGGGCTCGGATATGGGCGAAAAAAATATAGTTTTCTTTCTTTTTTGTTTTATCTTTTTTTAGCCATAAAACCCTTAAACCGTTGAAACTCAATTGTATTAAATTAATTGTGCCATTATCTAGATTTGGAATTAATTTTCCAAATGTTTTTTTTACCGTTGGTCTTCTTGCCAGAAGTTACAGAAAGTCTTCTTCTTCTCCATTGCTTTTACAAAACCAAAAGTTACAAATCTAAAAAAACAAATCTTATTGATTCTTTCTTCTTCCTCTTCATTCTGAGCAAATGATCTTCTCTCAATTTTATTCTAAACCTCCATCTGACGAATGCACATCCGACAATGGGTATTGTGTAAATCTTGGAAAGCAATCGACAAGAATGATTTGTACCACGGTTGTGTCAAATCATTCCCAACACTAACTTACATACATAATAAACCCTAACATACAACTTCACATAACTAAGATGCCATAAAAAAGCCTAAACCCCTTGATGTGCACTAATATAAAAGTATATTGTAATTTTATTCTTTGTATGAAATAAGAGTATTTTGTCTACCTCAAGTAAAATGGTTATATGTAAGAATGATAAACTATATGGTAAACAAGTGTTGAGATTTTGAAAAAAAAAAAATATGTGTGTACGATTGAAGTGTTAAACAAAAAGTTAAAGCAAACAAAAATAACCGCATAAAAAAGCATAGTTTTTTAAATTAAAAAAAAAAAATTGCACCACATATCCCTTACTTGATATAATTCAAATTTGCATCTTAAATACAGACTTTCTAACTCTAAACTAAACAACTATGCATTCCGATCACATACTATCTAACTCCACACACACATATTAACTCCACGAACATATTGACTCCAATGATTTTAGAACTCAACTCAGCACTCTAGATAGTCCATTAATATTTAAAAATGCGACATTTAGAAAACATAATAGCAACTAAACCCAAAACCTAGAGACAAAAAATATATTTTTTCAAAAATAATATTAAAGAAACACTCAACCTTTTATTAGCTAGCATACACTTATAATGTATAGTATCTCAATCACATCTAAAAAAAACTCAATCTAGTTTGAACACAAAGAGAGAAAAGGAAAAAGACAATTTATTCTTTACTATTTGTACATTCTCTTACTCTCTCAACACTCTCCTCTTCATCTCTCACCCAAAAAATGGCACTGAACAAGACAGTAATGGGAGCCATAAACTTCATAGCCATGGTTGTATCAATCCCCATCATCGGCGCCGGAATCTGGCTCGCCACGCAACAAGACAATGCCTGTGTTCAAATCCTACAATGGCCTATCATCATTTTTGGTGTCGTTGTCCTTCTCGTTGCCATTGCCGGCTTCATTGGAGCCTTTTGTCGCATAACTTGGCTTCTCCTTGTTTACCTTGTGGCTATGCTGATTCTCATTGTTCTTCTTGGTTGCTTAGTGGGTTTCATTTATATGGTTACCATTAGAGGGTCTGGCCATTTGGAGCCTAATAGAAGTTACTTGGAGTATCATCTTGATGACTTTTCTGGGTTTCTTAGGCATAGAGTTCAAAGCTCTTTTAAATGGGATTTGATTCGAAGTTGTTTGAGTTCTTCTTCTATGTGTGCTGAGTTGAATCAAAGCTTTCGCATGGCTCAGGATTTCTTTACTGCTCCCATTACTCCTCTTCAGGTATATACATTTCTCTCTTTTTGTTAGGATTGTGATTGCTAAAAACCCGTTTGATAAGGTTGTATGCATTTTCTGTTCTTTGTAATTGTTGTTTGTTTGGGCATCAAAGCGAAATTTGATTTTTTGTTTTTAGTTTTTAAAAATTATGTATTCTACTTCCAAATTTCTTGTTTTTTTTTTTTTATATACTTGATTTAATTAATATTTTCAAAAACCAAGCCAAGTTTTAGAAATTATTAAAAAAAATAATAATTTTCAAAAAACATGTATTTTTACTAAAGAAAAATGAAAACTATGATAAGAAATTGAAAGGAAATATGCTTTGTTTTCAAAAATCAATTACCAAATGAACTTTATTTTTTTTGTTTTAAACAGTGAGCTTGTAATTAACCACTAGGTCCCACATATGAGTTTTTTTTTTTTTGTTATATACTTTTAAAAAATGATTTTAAAATACAAGCAAAAACGTTGTTTGAAAACCATACTAAGAATTTATGACAAAAACAAAATTAATAGTTATCAAACATGATCATAGTGTTTGAACAAAAAAAACAAATTACGTTTTAAAAAAACACTTTTAATCCTATAATTACTTTTATATAAGTAACAATTTAGTATATGAACTTTGATATAATTTATATAATCCCTATTATAAAAAAAGATATTAATAAGATTTGATGAAATTATTTTATATATGTTGATCCCAAAGCTTATAAGAGACTAGATGTGTATTAACTTGTTACAAACTTAAAACAAGAACTTTCTGAAATATTATACAATAAACTCCATATACTAAATTATTATAAATGAACAAAAGTTTGCGAATTAAAACATATAATATTCGTTCTAAAGATCAAAGGTCAGAATTTCCACCGAACGACACTCGTAAAAGTGAACCAATCAAACCCTAATTTAGAGAAGTGAGAGAGAGTGTGTTTTTGTTGTTCTGAGAATGGAAGTGAAATTTTTTGACACAGTCAGGATGCTGCAAGCCACCAACATTATGTGGATACACATTTGTGAACCCAACATATTGGATAATGCCTATAAACAATGGTGCTGACATGGATTGTTTGAAGTGGAACAATGACCAAACTCAGCTTTGTTATGGTTGTGATTCTTGCAAGGCTGGTTTGCTTGAGAGTTTGAAGAATCAATGGAGGAAGGCTGATATTATACTCCTCTTGTCTCTTATTGCTCTCATTTCTATCTATATGATTGCTTTTTGTGTCTTTAGAAATGCCAAAACTGAGAAACTCTTTGACAAATACAAGCAAGCCCAACCTCAACCATATGTCTAATATATGCACAAGTTTTGGTTTTGGGCTCTTTGTTTGAAAATTTATTTATGCACCAACTAATGGGGATGTCTGGCTAAGATGTAATTTGTTTTATAAGATTTGGGATTTTAAATTTGGGTAATGTTTACGTTTCTTGTTTTTCATTTGTCGTTTTCAATTTAAAGAAAGAACGAAGTTGTGGATTATTTATACCGTCATTTAGGAGAAAATTTTTAGTTTATGGAATATTGAAATAGCAAAGATTAGGCTACAACTAATCACATGCTCTCTTTTTCTCCATACACACAAAGAAAAAATTGTCACGTGACATTATTTTTATTGGATAGTTGCCCAAGTTGTATAAAGATAAAAAAATTCCTAGTTTATAGGATATTGAGAGAGCAAAGATTCGACTGCAACTAATCACATGCTCCCTTTTTTTTCCATACACACGAAGAAAAAAATTTATAAAATAACATTTAAAAAATTTGTCACATGACGTTTTTTATTAGATAGTTGTCCAGGACATCACCTAAATATTTTTCATATTGAAAACCCTTACCATTTACTATTTGTTAGGTTATTAGCATCATTTTTAAAACTAGTATTGGCCTACAAACTATTAAATAACGATTTAAAAGACAAATTTGTGGTGCGAATAAAAGGAAGGTATTATTATATAGTATTAAGGAAAAAAATTGTTGGAAATACAATCAAAGTCTCACATTTATTAGATTAGAGGACGATTATGAATATATAAGTGAGGACAACTATCTTCTTTCATAAAAGAGTTTAAGATGAAATCAAAAGTAAAATTATGAGAGTATGTTTAAACAGAACAATATCATATCAAAAATTTAGAAAATCATAGTATGAACAGAAATAGGCATTATTGCTCTATTTGTTTTTGAAATTTACAATTGCACCCTTATGATACGGTTGAAGAAATTAAAAACTGAACTGCTGCGTGGAGGTGCAAAAGATGGGTGTAATGGTAAATTTATTGATTGGGTTTGAAATTTGGGACAAAAGGAGGACATGATTTCAAGAAAGAGCACCGAAAGGTGATTTATTGCTTTTTGAAAAATGGTGACAATATTATTATGGAACCACAGGCCAGTGGCTGACTTTTTGGAGTAAGATATGTATGTAGGGTTTTCTTGGGGTTTGTAATTTCTTTGTCTCATTTACATTCTAATTCTTGCCACAATTCTTTTAACAATTCATATTAGTTAATTTATGTTTCCCATTTTTCTTGAATTGCTTATGATAAAAAATAATCTATGTCTAACCTATATAGTTCCACCGGTAACAATCAACATGAGATAATTGTTCAAAAGATTCATTTTTCAAAGTTCAAAATGGTAAATGACTCAAATTTTTAAATAAAAATGTCAAATGTCTCTTTGTTGATGTCATGATCGCGTGAAGTTATGATATTACTCTTCGTTTTCCTTTTTCCTCTTCTTCTCCGATGCGAGAAATCTTCCTCTGCACGTCGTCCTCTTCTTCTCTGACTTCTCTCCTTTATACGTCATCTTCTTCTTCTCCAGCATGACAAGTCCACATAAACAGCTCCAACGCAACCAACTCCGATGAGCAAGAGATACGAGAGAGAAGTGATTTTGTGAGTGGAGAAATGAAGAGAGAGCAGGACGAGTGAGAGCGACACATAGTGATTTGTGAGTGAAGAAAAGAAGAGAGAGAGAGAAGAGCGAGAGCAAGAGACATAGTGATTTCTGAGTAAAAAATAAGAGAGAGCGAGATGAGCGAGAGTGAGATTACTTTTCCACATGCGTGCGAGTAAATTTTGGTAATTTCACCCAAATTTGATATCAACAAAGGATCATCAACATTTTTTTAAAAAATCAGATCATTTCACATTTTTTACCTAATTTTTGGGTCATCCATCTAATGGACCCGAATAACCTTAGTATATTCTCTTACTCACTCAAAGAAATCTTCAAATGGCAAAATTTAGAGTTTAATTAAAAAAGAACCACACAAGTATCTTAAGTGCGACAACACACATTAACACCCAACAAGTTGTTTTATATCAATTCAAATCCTAAATGTTTAAAATTGAATCAATGTGATTCTCTATTAGGATTATATTTTAAAGATACTAAAGGGAAGTTTGTACGGATGACCCATATTTTAGGTCCAAAATGTCAAATGGCCCATTTTTTAAAAAATAATGTCAATTGACCCTCTGTTGACATCATTGCCATACCAAATTACATAAATTGCCCTTACAAGTGCCTCACAAGGTAAGTCTTGTTGTCGCCTGATTAAACACTCTCGCTCTCGCTTGAAATTCCCTGGTTTGATATGATTGCTCATCAGTGTACAAATGATTTGACAATTTTCACGACGGAAGTCTCAAATCAATAATACCTAAACACAATACAATAGTGATTTCTTTAAACTCTAAACTCCATTTCAACGGTGATTACTTCTCTAGTTTTCAATGGTGTTTTTTTGAACGGAGATTTTTCGAATGGGGATTTCCAAGACAAGACTTTTTCAGAACGGAACAGATTGTTCAAAAAGGTGTTTCATTATTTTGAGTATGTTTAATTATTTTTGCTGTGTTATTTCTAGAAATGTAGCATTACGAAATTTTGTATTGGGAGAGAGAGAACGAGAGTGAGAGAGAGCAAGAGTAAGAGAGAGGGCAAGAGTAAGAGAGAAAACGTGATTAAGAAAGAGCGAGATTAAGAGAGAGAGCGAGAGTACACTTCAATTGCTTGTACAACTTAATGACAAATGTTCTCTTGCTTTGTAGGATGACAGAGAAGTGTCTACTTATGAAAGTTCGTATATTGGGGGAGAGTTGATAGGAATCATTGTGCCTATTACATTGAAGTATGAAGAACTTAAATCTCACAAGGGTTACAAATGTCAGTTCTTCAGAGTTTGACCTTATATTGAGAGTTAAATATAAGCTTGAATATGAAGCCCCTCCACAATACATAAGGAATGATGATGGTGTTCGCTTCCTTCTTTTCTGAGAAGAGCTTAGTACACTTTAGTTATCTGTAATGCGGAAATCAAATCAGGACGAAAATATTAGAATGGGGTTGGAAATGTGAGTTATGATGATACGACTGTGGACAGAAAATACGAGAAATCATATCAGTTTCGTTGAGAAGAGGATGATATTCCATTGTCTACCAACACTGTACCATCGACATTATCATTAGACAACGACCGCACTAATCCAGCAAGATTGAATTCAGAATTGGGTGGTACTTCAGTTGTTGATAATGAGAGATCATCTAGATTCGATTATATGGATTGTGGTCCTTCAGTGGATATTAATGAGCAACCAACAGGATTGAATGAAATGGATCGTGATCATGGAGATGTGCATCGTTCTACAGCAGCTTCAATGGTTGAGTTGATTATGTCTGGTACCTCTTCATCTGAGACAGAGGACGTTGAAGTTGGTCAACTATTTTTGAGTAAAAATGACTTGAAAATGTGATTATCTATTTTTTCCATCAACAAAAATTTCGAATTTAGGGTCAGGAAGTCAACCAAATCTTTGTTCACTGTCAAATGTATTAGGGAGACTTGTAAGTGGAACCTTCGTGCAGTGAAAATGGAAGGGTCTGATATATTCAAGTTCACAAAGTACTGTAGTTCGCACACATGTTCCATTGGAATTCTGAATGACGACCATAAACAAGCAACTGCTACGGTTGTTGGTCAGTTGATTAAAGATAAGTTCACAGGAATAGGACATATTTATAAACCTTGTCATATCGTAGAGGATATGAGGAGAGATTATGGCATGAAATAAGTTATGATAAAGTGTGGCGTGCAAGGGAAGCTACATATGATCTCACTAGAGGTACTCCAGAATACTCATACTCCATACTACATGCTTATGAAGAAGCATTAAAAATAGAGAATCCGAGTACAGTGTTTGAGATCGAGCTTGAAGGTGAAGTGCATTTCAAGTATATATTTATGGCATTAGGACCTTGTATTAGAGGTTTCACAAGTTGTCGGCCTGTGATAATTGTTGATGGGTCGCACTTGAAAGAAAAATACAAAGGCACCATGTTGGTTGGGGATTTTATGGACGGAAACAATCAATTGTACCCACTAGCATATGCAATAGTGGACAATGAAACCGAACGATCATGAAAATAGTTTATGTTGAACTTGAAATGCAGTATCGGAGTACCCAATAATCTGGTGTTTGTGTTTGATCAGATGGTATCTATCAGCAATGTTATTCGTGCATTTTTTCCCACTGCATTTCATTGATTGTACACATGGCACATAGAACAAAATCTTGTTATAAACTTTAAGGATAGCACGGTTGTTGGGATATTTAGAGATGCAGCAAGGGCATTTCGCATGACAGAATTCTAGACAAAATGGGATGAACTCTATAGTTTTCGAGACGGTGTTGTCACGAAATATCTGGAAGACATCAGTCTTCAAAGGTGGGCACAGGTTTACCAAATAAAACGAAGATATGATAACATGACGTCCAACAGTGCAGAGTGTTTCAATTTGTTAACTAAAAAGTATCGGTTATTGCCTATAGTATGCTTAATTGAACATGTTAGAGGAATGCTCCAATCGTGGTTCTACGAATGGAGGAATTACTGGGCATCTCGAACGACATTGCACTCTGACTACTGTGAAACCCAATTGGCAAGTGAAGTTGATAAGGGCAAACGATATCGAGTTGAGCCTATTGATTGTTATCGGGTCCACGTGCGAGATAATTGATTGGACGATATTGTGAATCTTCACACGAACGAATGCATATGTAGGGAATTCGACTCACTTGGTATCATGTTCACATGCAATTATTGCTGTCAAGGAACGAAATATACCCATTCAGAGTCTTTGCAGTCGATTTTCTACAGTGGACTCTCTAATGACTGAGTACAGAGCCTATAAATCCACTTAGACACATATCTGAATGGAAGAGACCTTCTGAATATGTAGAAAAGACTATCCTTCCTCCAAAGTTTGTGGCACAAGTCGGGCGATGGAAAGTGAGAAAAATACCATCCAGGGGAGAATTTTGCAGACAAATGAAATATGGTCGGTGTGGGAATTATGGGCATAACCACAAAAATTGTAGCGAACTACTCATAACCATGCAACGTACTGAAAATGCCAAAAATCGTGATATAAATGCCTCTCATCTAGTTTAGTTTATAACTAACTTTATCTTGTAACGATCTGTTGGTATGTGTTATAAATACCATTGATCAGGCCCCAAAGAAGAATTTTTCATACTTGTAACATACTTCATCTTGTAACATACTTTCTAGTTTGTCGTACTTGTAACATACTTCATCTTGTAACATACTTTCTGTAAACAAAAAACAATAACAAACTAGAGTAAATAAAAAAACAATAACAAGTTGGAGTATTTCTATAATAGCAATCTTCATCTTGTAACATACTTTCTATTTTTTCAAAGTCTCGCTCTTTCAATCTCGTTCTCTCTCAAAATCTCGCTCTCTCAATGTTTGAACTTTGATATAATGTTTTATATACCACTAATATAATGAAAAGAGCAGTAGCTCAATTATACATGTTTTGATAAAATGTATAATATTGAACTTTGAACTTTGAACATTGATAAAATTATTTTATACATGTTTTACATACATAAAAAATACTTATTTTTACATACACAAAAAATACAATAAAAATACATATTTCATACACATAATAAATACGGAGTGTTCACCCACAATTGATACGCTAACTGCATCCTATATTCACTCATTTTCTTTTGAACAATTACGGACGGATCAGCACCAGTCACCAGATGTTCTAGTAATTTTATTGCAATGATGCCACCATCAAGTGACCCATGCTGCATGCCGACGTTCATAGGTCGCGAGATTTTCCAACGGGATGTGGATAGGTCTGGCTTTGAACAATCTACGTCACAGTAGTGAAGTAGGAATGGTATTGTGACAGTCAATGGCTCTAGCCAATTCACCAGCTTTTTCATTGGTATGTATGACAGAAGTGAATCGAACAAGAATATGTGGCCTCTGTTAATGTCCATTGCAAGGGCCATCCAGTGCTTACTAATATTCATTATCGTATACACGAAATCCACATCTGCCCATTTGACATCGAATTTACCGGTGACATAGTCCTTGTATGTGTCTTCATCCTCCCATGCTAGGGCAGTCTCCAATCTCGTCTTATTCTTTATTCATTTAAATACCCCTCCATGAGCATTAAGGTGACTCTGCCAAATAAAATGAGAAGTTAAGTAACGAAATATACCATAGTAAAATGACTCTGCACGACAAAATATATCAAAATTTACCGTTACACCAATTGGTAAGATGGTGAATGTGTGCATGCACATGTCAAGTCGGGTATAAAATTTTTCTTTCATAAAATGAAATAAAGTATTTATGGTCTGCACAAAAAATTACTATGTCAGTAAAAGTGTAAGATATCCAACTGTAAAGAAGTCAAGACTAGGAAACTTACATCACAATCAGCCCACGAACTTGGGAAAATCAATTACTTGAAAATTTTCTTGGCGGTTTAAAGGAATTCTCTCGAACCTCGTTATTGGTATTCTCATCTGAGATCTAATCCATCATTTCTATAAATATATTTGTGGAATGTCATGTGCTACGTTGTACATGACAATCGCTCTGGATAGTGACGTAGTGACACTTGGGAGAGGATACTTAACCACACTTTTCTTCTTTACTTGAGTTGAAGGTGTATATTTATCAACAACTTTCCTCTTACGAGTAGTACTTCGAGATTCCTACATAAATAGATAACAAAAAATTATTCACCAAGAAATATAAAAATATAAACAAAGATTATTGACCAATAAATTATTCACTAGTATAACTTCTTCTGTGGTCATAACAATACCAGAAGTGTCGGCCTCTGGAATGTCAGACATGTCGGCCTCTATATGTTGCATGGTGAGTAAGTTAGACATGTCAGCGTCTGTTATTAGGACGTCGGCCTCTATAGGTTTGACATCAGTGGGTGAAGTTGTGGTGGTATCAGGCTCTAGAGGGGGGATGGGAATAGGTGAAGTGGTGGTATTTTGAGGCTTTATAGGGGGGATGAGAGTATCAGAGGCAATCACATCAGTGGTATCGGGATCCCGAGATAGGATGGGTGACTTTGTCGTCTCCTCATTCACCATGGAACCCTTCAATTAATAAAGTAAAATGATGAGTTCACGAATACGTAAAAACTAAACACGTAAAGACATAAAATGATAGTAAATGCAAACCTTGCACATAGACTGCAACAGTGACAAGATGGCCGACAATTGTCCTTTCATGTCTG
Source organism: Benincasa hispida (assembly GCF_027475165.1). Classification (NCBI taxonomy): domain Eukaryota; kingdom Viridiplantae; phylum Streptophyta; class Magnoliopsida; order Cucurbitales; family Cucurbitaceae; genus Benincasa; species Benincasa hispida. The sequence goes on from NC_143482.1 coordinate 10,746,096, forward strand.
TCATGTTTTTCTCCATATTGGATGCATGACTATCTAAACTCGATATACGACCATCCAACCTCGATAGTGAGCGTTCAATGGTTCGTAGGTATGAATAAATAGAATCATTGGGATTGGCTCCCTCCCTATGGGCAACACTCAGGACACTCTTCATTCATAGATCGCTCTCTATGGGAGTCCACAAGATGGACATCAGGTGGGTTCAACTCATCCTCATCGCGTCACCACAACATGGAACATATCATCACTAGGTGTGTATGTCCCTCCTTCCACCCTTCCACATTCAGTATCCTCGTGCTCAGAATGCTCGTGTTCATCCCCTCCCTCCACCCTTCCACATTCATCATTGTTACCTCCACGATGATCATCACCGTCACTTTCAGAACTACCCCCACTACTCAACCTATGCCACTTTAAGCACTATCATTATTGGATCTTAGATCAAATATAGGTCGTCTGTCCACTGGGTATCCCGAAACTCCCTCTCAGCATCTCTCATGACAATACCCTCTTTAACCTTTATCTGCATTAATAATCCAGTAAACTGGTTATTGTCAATTTAACAATCAAATAAACATATTATGCATAGAGTAAACATACATTGTTAGACTCGAATATCTCTCTCTCTCGAGTACTTTGAAGGACACTGAGCGGGAGCATGACCATCGTAATATGCGAGGCAAAGCTACTTTGCTCCTTCGCTCCACAATGTTCCCAGCTATCGATACAGCTATGATCTCGTATATCCATACCTAAATAAAATTTAAGATATATTAAGAACAATAGTAATGTTAAATCAAACAACACGATTACTATGTTAAGCAAATTTACCTGGAACGCTTGTGAAAATCCATGCAAAGAGTACTTCACGACGTAATTTTTATTTCCTTTCACTTTCGTCATGTATAGACTATTCTTATCATTCAATGAAGTCTTTAGGGCATCGAGTGTCCTCTCCCAAATAATGGTACCCCATTCTAGACTATTATAGTAATCTATGTTTTAAACGTCCTTAAAACGTTTAAAGTCCACTCCATTTTTCTATTTATTCTTTCCCATCATTGCAACTTCAATATAGTAGACTAATGTGGTCTTCACAGTATCCTCGCCATTTTCAAACTCCAACTCCATGTATTTTTCTTCTAGTAGACAGACATGTAAGGTGTCCTTCGTCACTCAATTACCAAAATACTTTATTGCAAGTTCATACGAGGATTGCTCATTTTGATCAACTCACATAGGGGATCGCCACAAATCAGTCATCAACAAAAAATCATCCTTCGAAAAAGTGACGACATTTCCACAAACAGAGAATGAGATTGAGTCAGCTCTTGTCCTCTTCACTTCTCTCAACAACATATGATGGATAATTGGGCTGTTAAACACCATGTCAACATCTACAAATCGCCCAAAACCTGTTCTCTTGAACATATCTAACTACCTTGGGGTAAGCTTCTCCTTCATAATCTTGTTCGCATTAACAAACTCCTTTAGAAAAAAATTAGCAAACTTGACCGGAAAATAGGTCGACTACGGGTATTCTGAAATGTTTTGACATCTTCAATCACTCATGCATGAAATAAAGATTCAATCAGTAAACTCCGTTAGAAAAAAATTGTAAAAAAACATTTTGTTTAAATCTCGCTGGTATCGCTCTCACTGGTATCGCTCTCTCTGGTATCGCTCTCCCTAGTGTCGCTCTCACTGGTGTCGCTCTCTCTGGTATCGCTCTCTCTGGTATCGCTCTCTCTGGTATCGCTCTCTCTGGTGTCACTCTCTCTAGTAACTCTTTCTAGTAACTCTCACTTATCTCACTCACATTCTCTCTTTTTACTTGTCTTCAACCACAGAACACATAGAAAACAAAAAAAAAACAAACAAAAAAACCATAGGTTCACAGTATTTCTAAACCCTAGAATAACCCATCCTTTTTGGTGTCGCTCTCTTTAGTATCGCTCTCGCCAATTTCACTCTCACTTATCTCGCTCACAAACTCTTTTTACTCGTCCTCAACCACAGAACACAATAAAAATAAAGAAAAAAACCATAGGTTCACAGTATTTCTAAACTCAGAACGACCCACAAAGCCTCATTACCAATTAGTTTAAGACATTTTTAGGCACAGATTGAAAGATTTACCGATCAGATTTGATTTGTCGGTGGCAATGGAATCGTTTGCAAGTCGATATGATGGATTCTAAAGAATTTTTAGTTTATGATCGATACGAAGCCGTTATGCTTAGGAAATTCAAATGAAGAATTTTTAGTTTTGGTTGGTTTTCAATAAAAGGGTAAGAAGACGAAGAGGTAAGGGCAATTTACATAATTTGGTATGGCGATGATGTCAGCAGAGGATCAATTGACATTATTTTTTAAAAATAGGTCATTTGACATTTTGGACCCAAAAAATGGGTCATCCATAAAAATTTCCCGCAATGCATTTTCTACGTGTCTTTAAATGCAAGGTTAATGTAATGTTGGAGAGAAATATTATAATAAAATAGATAGGAGCGATTTTTCATTTTTTGTGACGAATGTTTTTCTATTCTTATATTCTTCATCTATTTTTCTATATTTGATAAAATTCGCCTGATAAATTATTTTGCTACTATAATATGAATTTGAAGTAAAAGAATTTTATTTAGGTAATTGTAAGTATGAATTTTATTTAGGTAATTGTGAGTATACTTTCAAAGAAGTGAAATAAAGTAAGACTAAATAAAAATTACTAATAAATGGTTTAAAGTGATTAATCGATAAAAGTTTAGAATTTAAATTGTTACAACTCTCAAACTTTAGGGATATATATAAATTTATTTTCTTTTTCTTAAAAAAAATGTAAGAAGGATGAGAAAAAAATTGATCTTAGACTTGAACTTGATGTGGTACCTAGGTACAAATGTCAGCACAAAATTAAGTTTAGCATTCAATTTGAATCATCCTTGTCATTGAGATGGCCTGACCCTAAAACACTTGGCCCAAGCTCAATGGGACTAAGTTCATTGATAAATCTTTGGGTTTGGCTCAATGCTCAATAGATCAAAGTTGAGAAAATGGCACAGAATAGTCAAAACACACTACAAGAAATTTGGTCTTTTATCTCGGTTGGAAAACTAATAACGGATGTATAATGTCAATGTAAAAAGATTGAGTCTTTAATGTCGGTTTTTAAACTAACATTAAATACATACTTTGTCGATTTTAAACCAACATTGTAGATACTCATTTATTTTTTTAGTAAAGTATTCTCTCTCTTTCATTGAATTTCTTTAATAATTTTCTTCCCTCTTCTTTCTCATTTCTCTCCTCCAAATCCTCTAAACCATCTTCTTTCTTACTTTTCTCCTCCAAAGCCTTGCCATTCAATTGTGGTGAAGAATCTATCGTGGTCCATCAATCGTCGATCGTGGGTACAAGTTTGTTCACCGTGCAGGTCCGTTCGTCGTGTAGATCCAGCCTCCGCTTGTTGATTGTGTTCATTGATCTGACCTCTGTGTACAGATTTGGCCTCTATTCTTCGATCCAACCTCTGTTTATTATCAATCATTCGGGTCTAGTGTTGATCTGGCCTCCGTTCTCGACAAGTTCATACAGGACCTCAATGCCTCAAGAAATTCACATTTCGAATCTACCTAAGAATTTCTACTCGCCCTCCTTGGATACGGCAGAGAAGGGTTTTATTACTTCGTCGAACAGTTCATTTGGTTAGCTAAATCTAGTTTGATTGACAAATATCTCTCGAGTCGTTTGCAAAAGATCAGTGTGTGGGCGGGATTGATCAGGTATGTTGGGAGTATTTCGTTGAAATTTAGGGATTTGAATTGTCTTCTTGAAGACAAGGCGTGTTTGTAAGCGAGTATTGAGATTGCATTCATCGAGGGAATGGGAATCTGGAAGAGGACGAGAAGATGAAGAAGTTGCGTGCGAAAATGTTGATGGAGAAGCTTTTAATTATTCAAGATTTTGTCTATGGATTCATGGCGGTGGCGAACATTCATCATGGAAGCGGCCAGTTTTTAGGTCCTCTTCTAATTTCTTGTATTGGTCTTCGCTCGGTGTTGATTAGCACTCATAAGAATTGGATATCATGCTAAAAATAGCTTTCAATTTTACTAGGCTAAATTTTCTGTTCATTTGAAAACATTCATAGCACAAAGCTATACACTATATATCTCAAGAATAATAAGCACAACACAGGAATTTGATCCTAAACTATCAATGTACAACAATGATTATTGTTAGTCTTCTCCCATTTTTAGCTTGAAGCTTGTTAGAGTTCAGTTCATTGGTTTCCACAACCATTACCATTACAATAGTCCTTGACCATAGGTTCCTGCTTTCTTCAATTGATTATGGTGGTAGCTGCCACTTTTATCCAGTGTATGCTCTCTAAGGAGATTATGTTGCTTCCGTGTTCAAAAGTATTCTGATTTATAGCACTTACCAGAGTGTTCATGTTTAGATTAAAAGTTGGAACTCACTTCAATGGTTTCATTTGTCAATTCCCTTGAATCAATTATTCTAGTTAAATGATGGGTTAGATTTGTTTCAAGTCTAAATCAACTTCAAGATGTTATATTTATCTTGATCCAATTTAAACTCAATAAATTTTATAATTTAACCCAATGCATATGGTTTTGATTAGATTGATAGAAAGTGTCTTGCCATTGAGGTATCTTAACATTAACCAGCATTATTGGCATCCATGAATTTTTGGTATTTTTCTACCTCTTCAATATGGTTTCTTTCACTTTACATTACGTAATTTTTTTTTTCTTTTCAATTTTTTAATTTTGCTGAAATTTGAGCATTTAATGGGATTGGGTATTCCCTGCTCTCAATTTGTTTATTTACAACTTCTTAAACGAGATATTCTGTTGAGCTTTTTAGCTCTTCAATCATTTGTATACACACTGTCACAAACACCAAGTTGCTTGAAAGCAGATATTTCCTTTTTCTTTTAGTTTGTTTTAATGAATGGGTTGTGAATTTAATGAACTGAACTTAGCTTTATATGCTTCTTTAAAGACATGTTTGGGAGTATTTTAAAATGACTTAAATCACTTTGTTGTTTTCAGAATCACTTCAAGATATGCTTTTTGTGATTCAAAATCAATTTTAATTGTTTGAAAAGCTCATTCAAAAATGTAAAATCAAATGTTAAATTGATTTGAAATATTAAAAACATATTCGGGGATGATTTTGAACACAACAAAAATTATTTTGACCATTTCAAAATCACTTTTAAACATTTGTGATGTAATTTTTTAGATTCTTTTGTTGTCTTTCTAAGAATCACTTCCAAACATGTCTATTTTATTGTAGTTTTATTTCATGTTATTAGATTTTATGTTGTGGCTTCAGATTTCATGTTGCGGCTTTATCGTATTTTTAGTAATTCGGACTGAATTTCGACACTGAGGTTGAGTGTTAATTAACACTCCAACTCCTCCTTCCATTTTCACATCAATTCACTAATTAATCAGTATTCCATTATTAATTATTTCTCATATTATTTCTCTGGGAAGTCTAAAGATTTTAACTTTGTTTTTTATTATGTTAATGACATTTTATCTATTTGATTTTGGTTATTTGATTTTAATTATTACAGTTTTTCAAAGATAAGAACTAGAGGAGAGGGGAAAGAATTCATTAGGAGCGTTCTTATACTTGTATGTTAAACCAATTCAATTTAGAACAGTTGGTTATATTTTCTTTTGGCTACTTGTATTTTATAAACTTTGAAAACGTTTCTGACACTTGTATGTTTCCTAATTATACTTATACATATTAGATAGTCTTCCATCGTGTAATGTTGAAATAAAGCTTTTTCATCTATGCCAGCTAAATCTCTTTACCTTTTTACTTTTCTTTTGTTTAAGGGTCATAATTAAATGGATTTTGCTGATGTTAAGTATGTTAAGTATGATGGAGGCATGGATGTTAAACTTGAATATATTGAAATAGGTGAGACTGTCTTCTTAAGTACAACTCGCTTATACTTAACAAAATGGTTGGTTCATGGACGTGAAAACTACTTCTATTGTGAGTACAATAATTTTTCTTCAATTGGTTTATAAGAAATTTAGATTTGGATTATTGTTCTTTTCTCTCTTGATTTGATTCTGATTTTGATTGAATTTTTTTAATTAGATATTTTGTGTCTTGAACCCTGTCTAGAGGAGAATTGGAGTTTCTTAAAACTAATAATATTAAGCTTTTTTATTCAAAATTGAAGGCAAAAATATATATTGTGATATGTTCTCTTTCACTTTCTTTGTTTTCTTTTTCTATTAAATTGTAATAGTTGTTCATGTAAATTATATATGTATGATCTAGTTATAATCAGTGATTATATTTGGATTATTGCAGAAGCCTTTCATTTCGATTTTGAAGGATGCTATTATTGAGGCTCTAAAAATCCTAATTGGTACCGAGCATTTCATCAGATAATATCTTAATTTTCAGTTTTTGTTTGTGTTCTTTCTTCTTGTTTTGATCTTTTCAGATCTTTAGAACATCTTTTGATTTGTTTGCTATTTTATCTTTGGTTTTCAGATGTTAGGAATCACCCCATTTCGATCCTCTACATGCGTGAAAAAGTATGATAGGATCCTAATCGACTTATATTCGTAAATTGTGAATCTATCTAATTATGAAAAAAATTTTGCATTTACTTAGGTAAGAACTTGTAGAAGTTTAAGCCAAAATAAAAACTAGCTTTTGTACCTACAAATATGATTAAGATGTTGGTTTGTTGTCATCTAAGGCGAAAGATCATGGACTTTATTAATGTATGTACTTAGTCTATGTAGTTAGAGAGTTTTTAGGATTGATTGAGTGTTTTTGGGGTCTATTTTTAGTCCACTGACACTGTATCTATACCCCATACCTTTTCCGTAAAATACATCTTGGAGAAATATATTATTGACATTGTTTCAGAGCCCAACTAGGGTATCATCACCGACATCTATTCGTGTAGTCAACCTAGCCTCTGTCTGATTTTCGTCTGTTGGCCCCTACTTATCCATGCCTCGCCCAGATCAGTGCCTTCATTTCTGTCACTATTTTCCATCCATTCGCTGTTTTCGTGCCTCTGTTTTCGTGCCTCACCTAGATTACATTCGTTCCTCACCAACGTCGGGCCAGCCCACCAAATTCCTACTCGTGGATCCAATGACCCAGATCTAAGTGCCCATGTTGTTCATCGGCGACCCAAACCCAGACCCCTACTCAACGAGCCAAACAAGCTTTATCAGATCCGTCGATCTAAATGTTCGTTCATCCATTCCATATATGCTTAAATAGACGAATGAGTCAAAGGAAGCCAGATCCAACCGACTGAGCCAAGAAGACGGGTCGAGTCGATCCCATCTGAGTCGTTGAGCCAATATCTGTTGCACTGACTGAGCCATTAAGCGGAACTAATGTATGTATCAAGTCTCATACTTTGATGGACATGAACGAATGATTAATTTCTCTCTTGAGTGCCAGACTTAGTTCCAATCTTCATCTATACGGCCATTAATTCTCAAGGTAGAAAGATATACAATTTCAACCTTTGTATGACCCATCCAAGTAAGGTTACCTTTGATTTTTTTAGGGCTTAGAAATTGGGTCTATATGGGTTTTCTTCCATTTATTCAACTATTGGGCTTTCTTGTTTTGCAAGTGCAATAAAGGAGTAAAGATTTGGTATCGTAGCCTCTTTATGCTTTTTCTTGGGGAACTCTAGATCCAACACATTATGTATTTCAGCTTTATGGTTTTTTTTCTTCTTCTTCTTTAGATCTCAAATGGAGACATTTATTCTCTCTTTTTTTTTCTTGTTTAGATGTCAAACTATAGTTTTGATCGATGAAAAATCTATGACTTTGTGAAAGGTTGTTGGTTGTAGGTTTGGACTAATTCGAACCCTCCAAAGTAGGCAACCCTCTCTCAAACTTTAAACTTTCAAGCTTTATGTATCAGTATCAATGTAACTTGTGGATAGTTTACTTAGTTAAACAATTTATCATTTTCTTTGTTGTGAATTAATTTATTTTTATTTATTGAAAGTTAAGTTGTATAGTTTATTTTTATTTATTGAAAGTTAAGTTGTATACATACAAGCAATTAAGATTTTATTTTGTGCATGTATAGCACGTGTGCAAGCAATATATATATATATATATATATATATATATATATTTTTAATGACAAAACAATGACAGACATTTAATATCGGACAATTACTGATAAAAAGTAGGTGAAAACCAACATTGAAGAAAATGCTCTATGTCGGTTGAAAATCGGTTAAAAACTGACATTGAAGATAACTGGCATTGAAATTTTTGTCATTTATAATGTCGGTTTAAAATCAACATTAAAGATCTTTTATAACATGATCTTTAATGTCGTGTCAACCGACATTATAATCCTATAATGTCAGTTTTAAACCAACATTAAAACTCAGTTTTGTAGTAGTGACAGGATCCTCAATTAGAAAAATAGTCGTTTGTTAAATTCTATGATTTATGACCAAAATGTGATGAAGATGGCTCCATCTCCCGACTTAATTTTTCTAAGTTTCCCTCCTCAATCCCATGCTTGCTTTAGTTATGAGCTTAGGTCAAACTTAGATCGACTCATGGGATTAATTCATTGAATATTACTTATTATTTTAAAATATATTTTTTTAAAAAAAAAAATTCTTAATTAAATGTTATTAAAAACTTAATAAATTTCTATTTTTATTTTATTTATTTGTATTCACTTTTTTCTATTATCTTTTTTATAATTATTGATATTCTAGATTTAATTTTCTTTTAAAAAAATGTTAGCTTTTAGCACCTTTAAAAATTTTATGTTAACTAAACAATTATATACCTAAATTATACAAATATATTTAGAAATAGTATTAAAATTTTCATTTTTTTTTAATATATGTAGAACTATGCATGCACATATATTTGAGTTGGCTAATTGATAAGTTAATTGGGCCAGCTCGAGTAGGTGATCTAGATATAACCAAAATAAGCTAGTCTATAGGTCAACCCGATTTTCAAAAGAGGGATTCATATCTAATCTAGTGAATTAATGTATTAGACTAGACCAGATTGATCAAACTTTAACTTTAGGTCGAGTTTGGATCGAGCTTAAATTAGGTTTTGACCGATCATTGGACTTCGATCTTTTGATGAGGCTTATTTGAATTGGGATTTTTACATAAAACATCCTCTTTAGGCCACATATTTCAAAAATATTTTAAAATTTAAATTTTTTTCAATAAAGATTTTTAATATTATTTTTGGACAAGTTTACCCTTTTTTATTATTTTTATTCTCAATTTTTGTATATATTTACCTATTTTCGAAATTTTCTTAATGATGGAGAGAAAACTGCATTTATTATGAAGATAGAAGATATATTTAATAAGATTTTTTTTCATATTTTCAAATGGAGAGAGAAAATGCATTTATTTATTGAGACTTTTCCCTTTTATTTAATTTAATTGGAGAGAGAATACATTTAATGAAAAATTATTTTCTATGTTTTGTTGGCTTCACGTATTATTTTTCTTTTCTTTTCTTTTCTTTTTTTTTTTTTTTTTTTTTTGTGAATTCATGGTTATTTAAAATATACCTCAGAACATTTTTGTTAGGCGTTTGAAAATATTCTAATCAATATATGAAATATACCACAGTATATAAGTTAGAGATTAATTCAATACTTGACATAAATCACCGTATAATCTAATATATAAAATATACCATGATATATAAATAATATTGGCTTAATGTTCGACATAGATCGCAGTATATATCATAAATTTCATTTACAGTATATATATTCATTTAAGTAATCAGAAATCCCAACACATCAAGATTTGTATATATCACAATATATAAAATTTAAATAAAAACTATCAATTAATTTTTATATTCTTACAAATACCTTGAAATATTGTCAATATACATTGAAACATTGTCAATTTACCATGGAACATATACAAAATTAAGATTAGTAGATATTACAATATACAAAATTAAGAGTATATATTGTTTAATCGAATTTCTTTATCAGTTATCCCACAGTATATAAATCACATATTGACTTAATATTCAACCTAAATCACAGTATATATTAAATAAACAACGGTATATACTACAGTAAATAATTCACATATGTCAAATAAATGAATGATTATTCTTTTGGGGGTTTATAACATATATATTTAGGGTTTAAAAGAATTTCTCCTCGGTCTTGGTGCGACGGATCTGTATAGGCAACATGAACAAAGTCTTCTTCATCTCTCCATCTTCATATTGGGGTTTATAACACATAAGCCCCCATCTTCATCTCTTATTTTTCTTCAACCATGGGTCCCACGGATCTGTATAGGCGACTGGATCTTATTGTGTGACACAAACAAAGGAGCAAACCATGAATGGGAGAGAGAATCAACGAAAAGATGACTAGCAGCTTACCTCGGCGACTGGCGGTAGATGGTGTGTGAAATTTGACGATCAATCCAACAAGCGAATGGTGGCGGTGGCATTCGACCGAATGGTGGCAGCGAATGGCGGATTGGTGAACGACGACAGTGGCAGTCGACCAAATCCAACAGAAAAATAGCGGCAGCAGAGGAGTGTAAAATCGTGGGAAGGAGAAAAAAGATGGAGGAGGAAGGAGAAAAGAGAGGAAGGAGGAAGAAATGGGAAGTGGAGGAGTCAATGATTTTTTTTAAAAAAAAAAAGAAACATTGATGGATGTGAAGACTTGTATGGAAGAGAGAAAATCGTAATTTATATATATATGTGTATAGGACAAGACCTAAATTATAAATAGTCACAAACATTAGTCGAAACCCCATTTGAATTTGATAGACAAACATAAGGGTATTGGGCTGTGTACCAATGGGCTGAAGGGTGAAAAGATCTAAAGATTTCTAGCCCGGCCCATTTCTTGTGTTCTCAAATGGATGAAGCAAGAAAAGCCCATTAGTTATCAATTTAAAATTTAAAATTTAAAATTCATCATTTTCTTATATACAAAAATACTACGAAATAGAATAAATGAGAGGGAAACGATTAAATCCCATAAATACTTTATTTATATATATAAAAACCCTACAAATACAAAATAGTTGACCAGAAAAACACACTGTATAAATTAACCTTCAATTGAATTTCAAACTTAATTTAAGTACCAAAATTAATACTCTCTTGCCAAAGGAAAAAAAAGGTCCGAAATTAAAGCACCATATGACCTTAAATTGAATTTCAAACTTAATTTAAGCACCAAAATTAATACACTCTTGCCAAAGAGAGAGAAAAAAAAAAGCCCAAGATTAAATTAAAGCACCATATGTTGGGCACAATTTTCTTGAAAAGTTTTTTTTTCCCTTTTTTTTCCATTGTTGTCCATATTGTTCAAGCTTGTTTTATTTTAGTTTTTTTTCCCTTGAAAATGTAATAGATTAAATACGTGGGATGAAAGATCAAACATCTGACCTCGAGGTTAATAATATAATGATTATACCAGCTGTACTATGCTCATTTTGACATTAATTTTTTTATTTTGAATAAATCTTTAAAATGGTATCTATTGGTAGTTTATGGCTAATTTTTCCCAAAAAAAAAAACATTCCTTTAACTCTAGACTTACAATAAAGACTAACTCTAAAACTTAAAAATTTAAAAGTATAAGGACTAAAACAAAATGAGACAATAAAATCAAAATGACATTTAAAAAAAAAAAAAAAAAAAAACTAAAATCTTGTTTGATAGTCATTTTTTTTTTTTATTTAACTTAGAAATACTATTTCCATCTATTGACTTCTTTATTTTGTTATTTACCTTTTAGAAATGTATTTAAAAATGAAGTTAAGTTGTATTGTTAACTATTTTTTAAAATTAATTTTTATTTTTGGATTTTTATTCAAGCCCCTACAATGTTGTTTTCTCCCAAATTAATATTATTTACACGTGTTTGACTCTTCTTCATATTTCAAGTCCATAGGTAAGGAGGAGTATTAGATGATATATAATTAAATTTGTCTATACCTATTAACTTAAGGTTTTGGATCAATCGATGATTTAAGATGGTATCAGAACAGGTGACCCAAGAAGGTCTTGTATTCAAGCTTCTGCATTGATGACATATAGTTAAATTTATCTTTATCTATTAACTTAAGCTTTTGGTTTAAATAAGTTAGAAAAGATGAGTCGTCAACAACCATGAAAAAATATTTAAATATTTAAATAATCAATTGGTTATCGAATAGAGATTAAATAGGAACGTGTTGGGTTGGATAATGAATTTGGGAAATTTGAGTGTGGAATTGACTCAATATCATAATTGTCAATTTAAAAGGATTTGACATTATGATCCACTTGTTGATGGAAATTGCACTCCAATTTGCATACAATTTTGTGGAAATTAAACTAGTTGACCAATCAGGAAGAAAAGAAAAAGTACACGTGGCATAATTTGGACCATTCATACGTTTTGAGATTCCAAAATTTGATTGGTCTACACATTTCAAATATCTAAATGTCCTTTTACTACTTTTTTTTCATCTTCCACCAAATTTACTTAAATTATTGATTGTCCCAAAAATTTAAATTAATGAATAAAGACAAATTTAACATTATATTATCTATTAGGTGTTCTTTAATATTCTACCCAAAACCCATATAGTTTGATAAAATTTTCTTTAAGATATGTTATATCAAATCATAAAGATTAAACTCTAGCTTTCTTTTAACCATAGGAACCAAATCTATAATTTAGCATTCTTGATTGTATATTCAGTTATTAAATTACAAGTTCAGTTTCGAGACTTTAAGCTTGTTTCTATTTGGTCTAAAAATTTTAAAAGTGGTTTAATATATCATTTGCAAGAGATTACAAAATTGTCTATTGTTAGAAATGACACGACCTTCAGAACGATGAACAGTAAACGGTCAAGGCACGGCGGTTAAGCAAAAAACAAAAATCTGCAAAACAGAAACTCGTTATAGGCTGAGTCGTGGAGCTCGCTCTCTTTAAGACGTTTCGCGGCTCTGTCCAAGTGTGCAAGTAGGTTTGAAAATTGCCACGTCGTCCCCAGGATAAAACAGCCAAAGGAACCGATCGAAAATGCACCGTTACCGACCGGAACACACACCCTTTTCTAACCCACTGCTCGGAAAACAAAAATGGAAGAGTTACGAGAGGAAAAGAGAACATTCGAATGGAGTGAATAAAAAATTCGTCTTTTCGAACTGCTGAAGGGCCTCAGAACGTACGCGGACGAATCGGACTTGCGTGAACAGGAGGACTTTTCTTTTGTTTTTTTTTCGGTTTTAAAAATAATAATAATAATAATATTTTTATTAAAATTAATAATCACACACGTGCCTTTCCCGACCGAACGGCGGCGATGCGTGTGTGAGATGTCCACCAAACCCACATTGGTCTATCTTATCACTCCCTCCAAAATATGGGTAGCCTTTGGGGCCAAAACACAAAACTCAAGATTGCAGTTCATAAGGGACAAATCAAAATTTTCCAAAGGTTGGTTCCCTCTTATTTTTTAAAAGTTAAATTTTCACCCAACATTTATTATATCCCTCAATTCTTACCTACATAGATTCACTTAAATTTAAATTTACCTCCCTGTTTTTTTTAAAAAAAAAAATTTTAAGTCAAAACCCGAGAAAGACTTGTCATTCTTAAATTAATGGATTAAATTAATGCATTAAAAGTGATTTTAAAACCTATTTTAACTCTACATAGTTTGTTTTTTTTTAAAAAAAAAAAAATCTAAAATAGTTTAACTTTTAAACACCTCAAGTATTTATCTCTATACAAAGTATGATGAAACTTGATAGAAATTTTCTCAAACAGGAAAAATGTCAAACTATTTACAGAAATAGCAAAAAAAAAACATTGATAGATACAAATAGATTTCTATCAAATTTTGTATAGATGGAAAATATGTCAAATTATTTACAGAAATAACAAAAAAAAAATACTGAAAGATACTGATAGACTTTTATCAACCTTTATCAATGATAGACTTATATCAATTTCTATCAACGATAGACTTTATCCATTTATATCACTAACAGACACTTATAGACTTTTATCAACCTCTATCAATGATAGACTTCTATTAGTTTCTATCACTGATAGATACTGATAGACTTCTATCAATGTCTATCAGTGATAAACTTGTATCCGTTTCTATCATTGATAGATGTAGATAGACTTCTACCAGTATTTATCTGTGGTAGACATTGATAACAATGTCTATCACAATTATAATTAAATTTTGCTATTTATGTAAATATTTTTTTTTTATTTTCTATTTTTGAAAATCTCCAAAACTTGATTGAAAAATGATTTCATTTATATTAATTTTTGTAAATCTTACTTTTTTTTATTTTTTAATTATCTAATTGTTCGCACGAGGTTTCCAAAGAAACTTGTTTCGTGGAGTTGAACTTGAGTTGGTGTTGATGTTGAAGTTGATATGATGCGATGTGGTTCGATCTCTAATACTTGATTCTCTGATTCTTTCTCAGTTGGGTGAATGTGCTTGACTTGAAGCTTGACTTGAAGAAGAAGCAGCTTAATTCTCTCTGGCTCTCTGAATGTAGAAAATGTTTACCCTTGAAATGAGAAGAGTGCCTCTATTTATAGGGCTGATGGGCTTCATGGGCTTGGGCCTTGTTAGCCCATGGGTTTGGGCTTGGTTGGTTCATGAGTTTGGCCTTTGGACTCAATTAATTGGATTTAGGCCTGATTTGACATTTGGGTCAAATTCAACGTATTTTTGGGTACTTTGACCCAAATAATAATATCAAATTGAGCCCAATTAATCTTATCTGATTAAACGGTTATGATAAAACCACATGACGTCATCGAAATTTATCTTCAATTTTAATTCGGGACATATGTCAACTCCTAATTGAGACCAAATTTAATGATTTGGAATTTCGTCATTAATTTAGTAAATGACATGGCAACTTGTGATTGGTCCAAAATTTCTCATATGCCCCTTTCGAGATTTATGCGTGGATGAATCTCGAAAAATATAAAGTTCGAATCAAAATCCAAATATATTTGTTCTTGAATTTGACCTCAATTGATACGTCAGTCAAACTATGAATTTAGTAAGTTTAACTTGAATTTGGGATAACATTTGGAATTTGGCCAAATTTACTAAAAAAAATTGAGCTGAGCTTTGTCCAATTTAATTTGATTTTAGGGATAAAACTTAGAAATTTTGAATTTAAATAAAAATTCGAGTTTCATCTCAATTTAATTTAATTTGGAGATGAAAACTTAAAATTTTGGTTTTAAGAAACAAATTTGGAATATGGCCAATTTTATGTTTTTTTTTTTTTTTTTTTTTTGAGTTTTGTCCCAATTTAATTTGATTTGGATTTAAGATACAATTTGGGATATGCCCTAATTTTAATAAAAGATCAATTGAGAATTTTTTCTTATCCACAATTAATTTGATTGAAGAAAAAAAAACTCAAGGTTAGATAATTTGAATTTGAAATAAAATTTGGAATATGACCAAATTTTAATTTGAGATTTTATCCCAATTTGATTTGGATTTAAGATAAAATTTAGGATATGCCCAAATTTTAATAAAAGATCAATTGAGATTTTTTTCCTTATCTGCAATTTATTTTGATTGAAGATAAAAACTCAACAGGATACTTGAATTTGGAATGTGGCCAAATATTGAAATTTTAATTCAATATTTTATCCTAATAATTTGGCTTGGGGATAAAAGTCTATGATTTAGATTTTGGATAAATTTTGAAATATGCCCAAATTTTAATTTGAGATTTTATTTACAATTTGATTTTGAATAAAATTTGGAATATATCCAAATCTTAGTTGAAGATAAATCTGAGGACAAAATCTAACAAAATCAAATTAAATAGGGAATTTGTTTAATTTAATCTTTTTTTAATTTGAAATTAGGATAGAATTAAATTAGAAAATCTAATAAAAAATCTAATATTTTGAATCAAATCATTATTTGATTTGGATTTATCCTCATCCCCTCCTCTTCTTCTAATTTTTCATTTCTCTCATTTTTCTCTTTTTCTTCCAACGTTTTCTTCCCTTTTAAAAAAAAAAAAGAAAAAAACTTCATTTCTTTCTTTTTTCACTTTTTTTTTCAATTCTTCCTCTTTTTTTCCTCTTTTTTCTTTTTTTCTTCTTTCTTATTTTTTTCTTTTTTTCTTTTTTGCTTTTAAATGCAGTTATCATCACCCTCTTTTTTTTTTTACTAACTTGCCCCGTTACTATTTTTTTGCATAGGTTTACTAACTTGCCGCCTTACTCTTTTGTAGGAGTTAAAGCGCAACTCATGGAAGCACAACCATTTTTTTAATCTCACCGACTCGTCAATAATCTTGAAGGGTAGGTTTCTCCTTTCATAACCTTTGTTTTGTAACAACAATTTTTTTCTCTATTTTTTTGTTGTAGAAATGTCCGGCTGCGTGACCGACTCTTTGGTGCACATAAGGATGACCCTAACATGGTCTATATATTGTATCCCTGTTCGTGCTTCCTGATCGTCATGGGAGAGGGGGGGACTACCTTATAGCGTTGTTCATGCATCCTGATCGTCATGCGAGGGGCCCTGCAAAGGCTTACAACTCTTCCATTCGATCACCCTAGGGAGATCCCAAAAAGGTCTGCCTTGTAGCACCGTTCGTGGCTTCGAAACTAGACATAAGAGCCTGCTGTGCACCTCCTCGCTTCCGGTTCAAAGACATCCTGATTGACATGGGAGGGCCCCGCAAAGGCTTACAACTCTCCCATTCGATCAACCTAGGGAGGATCCCGGAAAGGTCTGTCTTGTAGCGCCGTTCTTGCATCTTGATCATCATGGGAGGGGCCCTGCAAAGACTTACAACTCTCATCATCCTAGGGAGGATCCCGGAAAGGTTTTCCTTGTAGCACCGTTTGTACATCTTGATCGTTATGGGAAGGCCCCGCAAAGGCTTACAACTATCCTATTCAATCACCCTAGGGAGGATCCCGAAAAAGTTTGCTTTGTAGCACCGTTCGTACTTCCTGATCGTCATGAAAGGACCCCACAAAAGCTTACAACTCTCCCGTTCAATCACCCTAGGGAGGATCTCGGAAAGGTCTGCCTTGTAACGCCACTCGTGTATTCTGATCGTCATGGGAGGAGCCCCGCAAAGGCTTACAACTCTCCTATTCGATCACCTTAGGGAGGATCCCGGAAAGGTCCGCCTTGTAGCGTCGTTCGTGCATCCTGATCATTATGGGCCTTGCAAAGGCTTACAACTCTCCCATTTAATCATCTTAGGGAGGATCTCGAAAAGGTCTGCCTTGTAGCGCTACTCATGTATCCTGATCGTCATGGGAGGGGCCCCGCAAAGACTTACAACTCTCCCATTCGATCACCCTAGGGAGGATCCTAGAAAGGTCTACTTCATTATGTTACTCCTTGATCAAAATTTGAAGATAAGGCAAATATGTCATCGAGTATTGAAGATGAGGCGGATATGCCATCAAACTTTGAAGATGAGAAGAATATGCCATCAAAGTCAGGTTGGCCAAAGTCGATCTCGCATATAAGGCAAAGCCGGACGGACCAGAGTTGTCATCGCATATGAGGTGGAGCCGGATGGACCAGAGTTGTCCTCGTATATGAGGTAGAGCCAGGCAAACCAAACTTGATCTCGCATATGAGGTGGAACCACACCAACATTTTTGGGGAGGAAGCGAAGCTACACCAACATTTTGGAGAAGGGGTGAAGTTGTACCAACATTTTGGAGAGGAAACGAAACCGCACCACGACTTTGGAGATTGAGTGAAGCCGCGTCATCAATTTGGAGATGAAGTGAAACCACACCATCAGTTTGGAGATGAAATGAAGCCACACCACGACTTTGGAGATGAAGCGAAGCCGCGCCAACATTTTGGAGAGGAAACAAAACTGCACCACGATTTTGGAGATGAAGCGAAGTCGTGCCATCAGTTTGGAGAAAAAGCGAAGCCACCTCACAACTTTGGAGATGAAGCGAACCACGCCAAACTTTGGAGATAAAGCGAAGCTACATCATGATTTTGTAGACTGAGTCATTGAAGATGGAGTCGAGTCATGCATACCAACCATGAACTTGAAGATGAAGTTAAGCCATACACACCGACCTTGATCTTGAAGATGGAGCGGAGCCATGCACACCGACCTTGAACTTGAAGACGGAGCGGAGCCATGCACACTGACCTTGAACTTGAAGATGGAAGTGGGGCCATGCACGCCAATCTTGAACTTGAAGATGGAACAACATCGATGGATCCTCTGAATTGAAGATGGAGAAGCATCGACGAGACCTTTGCGTTTGAGTTTGACAAAGCATCAGCAAATCCTCCGCGTTTGAGTTTGATGAAACATCGGCGAATCCTCCGCACTTGAGTTTGATGAAGCATAGATGAATCTTCACATTGAGCTCAATTTCACAACTTTGAGCATGAAGATCTTCAATCTGGATGGCATTGCGAAGCCTCCAGACTTGAGCATGAAGATGAAGCATCGAGCATCGATGAAGCCTTTGAACTTAAAGATTGAAGAGCATCGACGAAGCCTTTGAACTTGAAGATGGAGGAGCATCCAAGTTTGATTTAAATAAGAAGCGAAGTGCATTCCAAGTGTATGCCTTTTATTTACTGTGCTAGCCCCTTACGAGGGATGAACATCTTCAATCCATTGTGTTGTCCCTAATAGGGATGAAATTCTTCAATCTGGAGTGTCATTCTTTAACAGGGATGATCAACATCAATCTTATAGTATCATACTTGTTGTGGTACCTTTTCTTATAGACTAAACTTAAATTTCTTTAAGTTTCCTTCATACCTTTAAAGAAAGGGATCAAATCATGACGTAGTTCAAATTTTTTTTTTTTAACTGGACTGGACATGAAGTTTCTTCCAAGTTTCCTACATACCCTTCATAATGATAGGGATCAAGTCATAATGTAGTTCAAAAGGAATGTTTTTTTTTATGCGCGACCGAACTTAAATTTCTCTAAGTTGCCTACATACCCTTTATAATGATAGGGATCAAGTCGTAACGTAGTTCGTACAAATCTTTTTTTTCCTTACATTTGTTAAGCGTAAAACTTCGTGAGAAACTTGTCGTTGATTGGGCTGAATCTTAGCCCTGTCTTGATCAATTATCTTATATGCTCCGTTTGTGTAGACTTCTTTGACGATGTAGAGCCCATCCCATTTAGGTGTAAACTTATTCCCCGTATGTCTTGTCGTGATGATTGGTCTCCTTATGGCGAGCACTAGATCACCGACTTGAAAGGACCGAGGCTTTACATGCTTATCGAAGGCTTTAGACATTCTTGCCTGGTAACATTCCAACGCTTATTGAGCTTCTAATCGTTTTTCATCCAGTGCTTCCAACTCTTGAAGCCGCAATTTGGTATTGTCCTCTGTAGTCAGCCCTTCTTGCACCGCCATTCTTAGCGATGGAATTTCTCTTTCCAAACGAAGGACAACTTCTACCCCATAAACGAGAGAGTACAGGGTAACTCCTGTAAGGGTACGATGAGTGGTGTGATAAGCCCACAACGCTTTATCGATCTTCTCCTGCCAATCTCTCTTCAACTTGGAAACAATTTTCTTCAGCAGGTTGCACAATGTCTTGTTAAATGCCTCTACCAACCCATTTGCGGCGGCATTATACATGGATGACTTGTACTGCTTAAATTTGAATTTTTCACACAACATGTCTATCAAACTATTGAAGAATTGTCTCCCGTTATCCGTCACGATCCGATGGGGAATACAATACCAATAAATGATATGAGTGCGAATAAAATCCACCACGTTTTCTTTCTTAGCTTCTATCAACCCCGTACTCTGTTTTTCCTACAAAGATGAGTAACAAGCATGTTAAGTAAAATTATGAAAGAAGGTAAAGAAAGTAGGAAGATGGAGGAAGAAAATTCTAAGTATTAGAAATACTTGGTCATATGAGTTTTAGATAATATAAAAAGTAAAAATTGGCTAAGTATGGAAACAAAATGTAGGCATGCGTTGATGGAGAAGTGTGGACACATGAGGTTGCGTGTGTAGCAACCAAGGCTTGTAGAGGCTAAGTGTTGAAAGCAAGGATAAACTATGCGTTGATAAGGCATGCGGCAACCTATGTCTTGGGAGGTTAGCAAAGCATGCAGTACCCTCAGGTTGTGCAGACATAGGCGCCGGGCGCTGGAGATGCATGCGCGGGTTGATCGTGTAGTAAATAAGCAGTTCTACACGATAAACTACACGATCGTGTAGCTAAAGTGCAATGCTACACAATGGAGTATGCGATCGTAAAGAAAGCGAGCGGTGCTACACGACAGGTAAGTGATTGTGTAGGCGGGTGAACGATCGTATAGCAAATGTGGTAGGTGATCGTGCGGAACGGTGAAGCGCTAAACGATAGTGCTATGTGATGATGCTATGCGACAACGCTATGTGATGGTGCTATGCGGCAACCTTGCTAAACGATGAACTATGCAGCGATGAGACAAACCATGGTGGATGCATGGTAAACATCTTGCGTTACTAAGGCTTAACGCATGGTTGATATGATAAGACAGCTATGTGTGGGTAGGACATGCATTGGCTTAGAAGTATGCGACCAAAGGAGGGATGCAATAGCCTCTAAGTGAGTTATGCGTTAGCCAAATTGGGCGATGCATTGAGGAGGTATGCGGCCATGTGGTTGTAAGCGTTAGCTTGGGAGCTGACCCTTGCATCGATAACTAAGAGGAAAGGATCATCTTAGTTATTGATCAGCTAAGCCAGTTGTCATGCTCAGGTTTGATATTATCCCTTAAGGATGAGGTGGCAGCTTGATGTTAAAAGGAGAACATGCAGCTACTAATTTAAAAGGGGAAGCTTGAATTCAAAGAGAGGTTTGGAGAAATTTACTCGACCAAATGGAGTAATTCCAGAGCCATTCAAACCCTGAGTTTGTCTAGTTACTGAGGTTGAAATGCCGAAAGTAGATTCTAGCTGAATCGAGCTGAAAAATGAAGAATCCGGCTGAAGGTCGAATTCTCGGGTAAGTTTGAGCTAGCCTTGATGATCTAGGGATTCCGTCTCAACCACGAGGAATTATAAGCTGAAATTTTAGGTTAAGCTTGCTAAGACATTTTAGAGAATTTTTTTAGAAGGAAATTTCTTAAGAAAAGGCCTGAAAAATTAGTTATTAAAAATTGTAAGTTAAATCTGAAATCTTGAGCAAGCAGCCAGCTGCTTGGGTTGAACAAGCAAGCAGCCAGCTGCTTGGGTTGAACAAGCAAGCAGCTTTAAGGGCTTGACGATGATGTTGAGCGCATGCGTTGGAGGTTGAATTGGCGCAAGGATGCACTGAAAAGCATTGGACTATGCAACACATGTTGAAGCCGTAAGCGCGAGGTTGCGTTGGAGTTTATGGGCGCAACCAGACGAACGCATGGGGCATGCGTTGATGTGCCACAAGACGAGCGCATGAGCTGAACGATGGGCCCAAGGTTGCGTTGGAGTTTATGGCCACAACCAGACAAATGCATGAGGCATGCGTTGATGTGCCACAAGATGGGCGCATGAGCTGAACGATGGGTGCAACCAGACGAACATATGGAGCATGCGTTAATGTGCCACAAGATGGGCGCATGAGCTGAACAATGGGCGCAACTAGACGAACATATGGGGCATTCGTTGATGTGCCACAAGATGGGCGAATGAGCTGAATGATGGGCGCAACCAGAAAAACGCATGAGGCATGGGTTGATGTGTCTAAACAATCATGAGCTGAATGATGGGCGCATGAGCTAAACAATGGGTGCAAAGGTTGCTATGCGATGGGCCATGCGATGGGCAATAGGCAAAGGGTTAAAGGTTGGTCGCATAAGAGGCTTGAACGCCTAACGCAAGGCATGGACGCATGGTAATGAAGTTGCTGCCTAGTCAAGTTAAGGCCTAAGAATTTGGCTAAGTGTTCAACGCCCAGTAAGCATATACATGAAGAGGATTGCCAAATATTGTGAGTGACTCTAAATGCTTTAAATATTTTAAGTAAATTGCTAATGGTTATGAATGTTTAGCAATGCATGTTTACTGAAAGCTATTTATGACAACTATTCTTAAATAGTTACCAAGCAACGCATCTCACATTAATGTTATACTTATGCTATGCTTTTCAATGACCATGAGGATGTGTTAGTATAGAATGTTTTGGGCAACTAAGTCACTAAGAGATAAGAATATGTAAGTTGAGTATGAATAGCTCAATATTGAAGTAAACAGAGAAGGTATTGAAGCTCAGTCTTAGAAATTGAATAGCTTAGTACTAAAGTACACAGAGAAGGTACTGAAGCTCAATCTTAGAATTTGAATAGCTCGATACTGAAGTACACGGAGAAGGTATCTAAGCAGTAGTACCTAAGGTATGACGGTACTTAAACTAGAATTACATGAATGAAAGAAAAGTTGTTATTGGTAGTGTCAAGATCACTCAATATTAGATATGGATTGATGTTGAGGAATTGAGTAAAGGTTCTCTCTCAACTAAGGATGCAAGTTATGATTGTAGGAAGTGAACAAAAAGGGTTTCTTCCAAGTTAAGTAGTAATATGGTAAATAATGATAATGAGTGAGCAAAAGGGCAACTCTAGACAAATAGACTAAGGCATAGTCTAGCAAAGTAAGAAAAGTGCTATGTGATGTTGCTGATAACATGAATAATAGTTGCCAAGTTTATGTTTTAGTGAAAGCTTTCAGTTTTAATATGAAATTTATGTATGAACGTTATGATTTAAATGTTAGTCACTCACTAGGCTTCTAGCTCATGTTTTTCAAATGTTTTCCTTTCAGGTAGTGGTCAGTTCTCAAAAGGCTTCTTTGTTGCTGCTCTGCCACTTAAAGAGTCAGGTTGAAGGAAGCTTAATTGAATACCTGTATTAGTTAGTACACATGTGTTTATCAGATAGGGACTAGTATCCTAGATGGGGCTCATTAAGTTATAATATTCATGTATGAAATGCTATAAAACCCTGTAATGTAAATGTGTTAAGTTCTGAGTTAATTTGTTCAGTATATTGATGAAATGTACGTATTCAAGGTTTGAGCAAAATTTAGCAGGTTAGATAGGCAATAAGTGCCAATAAAAGGGTTGGTAACTGCTACAGTCACCATCCCATCCAGGTTAAGAGAGTAATCTGGAGCGGGGTGTGACAGCTTCCCTTAGAGTGACAGCCTCAGCCCATTTTGAAAAGTAGTCAGTGGCTGTGAGGATGTAGGAGTGCCCTGCTGACGACTTAGGTGTTATAGGGCCGACCAGATCAAGCCTCCATACTTCGAAAGGCCACGAGGCTATGGTTGAATGCAGAGGCTCGGGCAATTGATGAACGAAATTCGCGTGTTATTGACAGGCTTCACACTTCTTTGCATAATACATCGAGTCCTGGATCATTCTCGGCCAATGGCAACCCATTCTTTTCAGCTGGCATTGTAGCTTTGGTCCAGCTTGATGCGCACCGCATATGCCTGAGTGTGCTTCCTACAAAGCCTTTACTGTCTTCTCTTTACTGAGGCATCAAAGAAAAAGTACTTCAAGGGATCAACGGTATAGAACCTCTTTATAGTAAATGAAATGTGCGGCCCTCCTTCAAACCTCGATTTTACGACAGGGTTGTCCGAAAGCCTTCCATGCTCAAGGTAATCTATGATGGGTTGCTGTCAGTCTTCCTCGTCGGTTAGGTAGACTGATATCGCATTCGTTTCCCACATGCAGTCTCGACCGGAGGTACAACCCATCTTTGAAAAAGTGATATATTAAAGGACACATTATCCAGGACCGTTAAGGCAGTGGCTAGGTTTGCCAAGGCATCCACTTTCTTGTTCTCCATCCTCAGGACATGCTCCAACGTCACACTTTTAAACTTTTCCATCAGCTAGCAAGCGTAAGTGAAGTAGGGTTTCAAGACATCATACTTCACCTCGTACTGGCATAAAAGTTGATTGATTATCAACTTTGAGTCACCAAGATATCTATACAAGCTACCCCAATCTCTAAGGACATTTGGAGACCAATTATCAAGGCTTAGTATTCAACAACGTTGTTCAAGTATAACTCAGCAAGTGTGAAGCTATAAGGCAGCATGTGCTTTTCTGACGAAATGAGGACCATACTTGCCCCCGCACCGTCAAAGAACATGACCCATAGCTCTGAGGTTTCTTTGAGAGAACTCCGTCATCGAGAAAATCTTCACTTAACTCTCAATCCGATGGAACTGAGTGATCTGCCAGGAAGTTGGCCAATGTCTGCCCTTTAACTACCCTTTGCGGTATATAAACAATGTCGTACTGTTGAAGCATGATTGCCCACTTGGCTAAACGTCCCGAGATGATTGGCCTGGACAGGACGTACTTGATGGGATCGACTTTTGCAATTAAGTGGACTATGAAGGCTTGCATGTAGTGTCTCAACTTATCTATGGCGAAGAAAAGCATAAGGCAAGTCTTCTCTCTAGGGGAATAATTGATCTCGGCTCCATTCAGGGTCCGACTCAAGTAATAGAGAGCGTGTTCTTTTCCCTTTTCTCTTTCTTATACCAATAATGGCCCCAGTGATCTCTCTTGCACTGCAATGTACAGTATCAATGGCTTGCCCGTTATTGAGGCTTCTAAGACAGGAGGACCGATCAGGTACCTCTTTATGCTTTCGAAAGCATTCTGGCAGGCCTAATCCCATTCGAATTTCTCTCCCTTTCTCATCAGCCTTTGAAAGGGTTGACACCGCCTTACCAGGTTAGAAATAAACCTCTGAATCTAAGCTAGACGTCCCTGCAAACTTCTCAACTCATGTAGATTCCTTGGTCTTGGCATCTTTTGGATGGCATCGATCTTGGATTGGTCTATCTCTATCCCTCGATGTCTCACAACGAAGCCCAGAAATTTTTTGAAGTTACTTCGAATGCACATTTGAGGGGGGTTCATCTTTAACCTTTTGCAGGCGATCGAACATGGTTATTAGATCTTTCAAATGGTCCTGTCGTCGCTTGATCTTGACCACAAGGTCATCCACATAGCACTTTTTGTGTTTGTGCAACATATTGTCAAACACCTTCTGCATGGCACGTTGATAAGTAGCATCAGCGTTCTTCAACCCGAAGGGCATTACCTTGTAGCAATATATCTTTTTTAGGGTTCGAAATGCCGTCATTTCCTCGTCTGCGAGGTCCATTCGTATCTAGTTATACTCGAAAGATTCATCTATGAAGGATAAGGTCTCATGTTCCGTTGTCGCATCGACCATGATCTCTGTGATGGGCAATGGAAAATCGTCTTTTAGGCATGCACTGTTTAGGTCGCGAAAGTCTACGCAGACACGAAGCTGTCCATTATTTTTTCTAATCGGGACAATGTTGGCTTTCCATGTTGGATATTTAACTTCATGAATAAACCCGGCTTCAATCAGCTTATTGATCTCAACCTCAATCTGGGGGATAAGTTCTGGCAGAAAGTGTAGTTGAGCCTGCTTAACGGATCGACACCCCTGTTTGATCGCGAGATGGTGGACTGCTACTTTTGGATCTAGTCCCGAAATCTCTTTGTATGACCAGGCGAAAACATCCCTGTATTCAGTGAGCAAACTTATGTGAATTCTTCTTCCCTTTCTGAGAGGGATGCACTGATGAAAGTCGGACACAGTTCTTCTACTGTGCCCAGATTCACTTCTTTTAGCTCATCCACCGTGGATTGACCACCGTTCTCTAGACCTTGCGGAGCGTCCTCTACTTCCTCTTTGGTCATACCTTCTTCAGATTCTTCGGTGATGGTGATGTGGTTGCACGAAGTTTCGTCTTCCTCCTACTCTAAATTTTCATTCTGAGGATTGGTAAAAATAATGTCGGGCCTCTTTACTTTGAGCTAGCCCCCACTTGTGTTTAGAGTAATGAAAGTCTTTCTTTTCATGCGTGAGGGGACGGTACTACGGATTTCTCCATCACTTCTTGCCTCTCCTGATGGCTTCTGGTCCGATGAACCTTCAACGTTTTTAAGGTTGATTCGTCGCCAGATGGACGCTCGGGGTATCGGCCTCCTCTTTCTTATAGTCATTTCAGGGGTGTCAGCGCAAGCTTTTCCCTTCCCCTGTCTTACTAGGGACATATTGGTCGAGGGGATCTTCAATCCTCTCGTGCTTCAGGCGATCAAAAATGGAAGCGCGGGGTTTTCCTTCACTTTCCTTTGGAACTACACTTAGTCTCTCAAAGGCTGACGGTTGCACCAGCACCGGCAATTGACAGGATTTCCTCATTTCCTTCATTCGACAGAGTCAACCTTCAAAAGACTGAGCAATGAGTAGCTCTGGGAATAGTATGTAGGCTTCCTCTTTCTGCTTCTGTCATGCTTAACCTCTCGAAGACTAAAGCACGTGCGGCAGACAGTCTAATACGCTCGAAGGCTGAGGCTCTTTTATCTTTGCCCTCCTTTTCTCCTATGTCATCGACTTCTTCTGCAATGATATGATTACTGTTGGCCACTTTCCCCTTTTCCTTTCTGATTATGCGGACTGGCTTTGACAGCTCATATCCGAGTCTCGCCCTCGACGTGGGTATAGCGTGTCCCTCTTGCAAAAGAGCTTCTTTTGGGTCGACGAGAGTCAGGGTTGCTCATAAATCTTCAAACTCTTGAACTCAGTGTGAGTTGTGAAGTCATAGCCCGCCTTCGTCAACAGCTTGTAAGCCTTGGGATCGAATCCGTCTTCAGTTCGCCTCTCGTGCAGCTTTAACCCCATCACTTCCGCCTTCGGCTTGTGGACTTCTAGCTTTGTTATCAGCGTGAAGGGTGCGACGAAATTCTCCTTTAGAATTTCTATGTTGTCGACCTGCAAGCATTCCGTAAAAGGTGACTCACCCTTTTTTCGTCTCGACAAAGGGACATAGCATAGAATCAGAGCTTCTAAGGCTTTTTTGCCCCTCACCACGGGTGTTTCTCCAACGCCGAGGGATGTCCTACTCTTTTTTGGGCTGGAGGCTTGTACCTTTCTACCCGCCCCTTTCTCGTGTCTATTGGCGTCCTCAACCGGGATTCACGTGCTTTCTTTATCAGAAAGTTCTCTACTGGCATAGTCTCACCGAAATTCTCGCTCTTTAGGTAAAACTTTGCATCTGCGAAGTGAGACTCGGCCTCGGAAAACGGATTAGAATCTACTTCAACCTTTTTAATCCCATCTTGGTAAAACATGAAACATTGATGCAGTGTGGATGTAATCATACCATTCCCATGGATCCAAGGGCGTCCCAATATCAGCTTGTAGGTGGTCATTGAGTCTATCACATGAAACAACATGTCAGCCTTCAGATCGCCAATGAGGAACTCTAAGCATATCATGCCTATCGCCCTTTGGCTGCCTTGATTGTAACCTTGAATTACTAATTTTCTATTTGATAGCTCTTCCATGAGTATGCCCCACTGTTTCAAGTCGTCTTAGACATTATATTAACAACGGATCCGTTGTCGATGAGGATTCGATCCACTCTCTATTCTTGAATGAATCCAGAGACGTACAAAGGCCTATTGTGCAATTTGGATCCTAGTAGCAGATCTTCATCTTAGAAGCCTATGGATGTGCAACACAAGGCATAAGCACGCGTTGCAGAGGTCGATGCACCAGATGCGTTGGATTCTAACAGTGCCTTAATGAGGGTCGTCTTAGCTTCTCGCAGGAGCGAGAGCAAGTCGTCTATGTTGAATGGTGACAAACCCTTTGGTTCTCCTTTCGATTTTAGTGGGCCTGGAATGGTATCTTCTTCTTCCATGGTACTGACAGCATGACATGCAGCAGCCTTTGGCATCTCCTCTGAACCCCAATTGCAGAAGTTCTTCAGGAGAAAATCTGCTAACGTCACTTGTTGTCTGGGACGAGGAACATCCTCGTCTCTCTCATCAACAGCGTTGGGCCTTCAGGCCTTCTTTCTACCCTTCTTTTTTTGTGTCTTGCTCTATCTCTTGTAGCTTCTATGAGAGCGTAACTCTTTTTAGGTAGAGTTCAATCTTTCCTTCTTATGGCGCGCCACAAGGATCCAACCTTCGTTATCGTCATCGTCAGCACACTCTTCTCTGTTTTGAGGATCTGTGGCTTGGACCTTCTGCTGAAATCGCACTACCACAGGTTCGAAGGTCCCAAATTGGACCGAGCTCTCCCTTTCTTCATAATATATGATTGGTGCCGACACTCTTGGAGTTACCGTCACTACAGCATGATTCATTTGGACCACCTCATCTAGATCCAGCTCTATTTTCCTCTCATAGGCCAATTTGAGGATCAATTTCTTCAGTACAAAACATTTTTCGACTGGGTGGCTAACGACCCTGTGATACTTGTAGTAGTTGGGATCATCCACTTTGTCAGCCTGTTCCAGTTGTTTACATTCTGGTAGCTGGATAAGGTGGTTCTCTAGTAGTTGCTCAAGCATATCCGCAACGTTGGAGTTGGGGAGCGGGTAGACTTTTTCCTGTCGTTCCTTCAGGGTTAGGCGACGTCTTTCGCCTCATTCATCTTTCTTTTCTATCTTCTTTTCTTTTCCTTTCGAGGAGTACTTCAACGAGGTCGTATTAATGACAATTGATTCCTTTGTGGCACCTTTCACAATTTTCTCGACGCTCTTCACCTTCTTCTTGTCTTTCTTCGGTTCGTGGCTCAGAAAGTCCCTCGTTCCTTTATTGGCAATACTTAGCTCCATGTCGTAAGCGCGGGTTTCCAATTCTTTAAAGGTACGGGACTTTATTCCCTACAGGATATAGAGAAGTTCCCAGTGCATACCCTGCGTGTACATTTCTACAACGGATAATTCAGTGAGTCAATCTTTGCAATCCAAACTCAGAGCTCTCCATCGGTTGATATAGTCGATAACTGACTCCCCTTTCCGTTGTTTGGCGTTTGTCAGCTTCAACATGTTGATGGTGCATCTAGTGCGATAGAAGCGATTCAAGAATTCTCTTTCAAGTTGCTACCAACTGTCAATCACCTCATGCTCTAAGTTCGTGTACCAGTCAAAAGCGTTTCCTTCGAGGGTTCTGACGAACTGCTTGACTGGTAAATCTCCCTTTGTTCCCACATTCTCGCATGTTTCTATGAAGTGGGCGATGTGTTGCTTTGGGTTGCCCTTTCGGTTGAATTACTGGAACTTTGGGGGTTGATACCCTGCAGGCATTCTCAGATTGTCGATCCTCTGGGTGTATGGCTAAGAATACATGAAGGAAGTTTGAGCTGGCCCTTCATATTGAGCTCTTATGGAGGTCATGATCATGTCTTGCAGTTGTTGGACCGATAGAGAGGCCACCGAGGTTGACTGTTGCAGTTGGATTTCTTGCAGCACGGTCTTCCCCTTGTCAGTTGCTTTGACCATGGGTGCTTGGCTTGATTCAGCAGCCTTTTGAGACTGCATTTGTTCTCTCAAGGCATCGATCTCATGGTCTCATTCCTCGATGGCTTTTATCAGAAAGTTAATCTTCATTTCCATTTCTTTCATGGCCGCTTCTGCCGTCACATCTACCATCATGACAGAAATCACATCTGGCAGTGAATCTCTTTTCGGCTTGCTGGAAGTGGAAGTAGAGTTGTCAAACAGGAGATTTTCCTTGATGACAACCCCACCTTGTGGGGATTTCATCATTTGCCTCAAGATGTAGTGGGCGATGAGGGAGCTCTGCTCTTGCTCCTGCGTGATTTCTCTTGAGCGGTTGCGGGTGACAGGTCCCATATACGAGCCATTTGTGGAGGAAGCTTTGATGCCATCTTCTTAGGTGCCATTAGTTTACTTGAGTGTTGAGAGAGAGATGAGAGGTAAAGAACTCCCATTGGGCGTGCCAATTTGTTTGCACGAGGTTTTCGAAGAAACTTGTTTCGTAGAGTTGAACTTGAGTTGGTGTTGATGTTGAAGTTGATTTGATGCGATGTGGTTCGATCTCTAATACTTGATCCTCTGATTCTCTCTCAGTTGGGTGAATGTGCTTGACTTGAAGAAGAAAAGCACCAAACATTCTTGAAGTAGAAGTCTTGGAAGAGTTTTTATGTCTTCAAGGATCTTTTGTCTTCTAGGAGTGCAGCTTCAGGAGTCTTGGAAGTCTTCTACTTGTTGATGAATTTTCTCTAGGCTCTCTGAAGGTAGAAAATGCTGACCCTTGAAATGAGAAGAGTGCCTCTATTTATAGGGCTCTCTGATGGGCTTCATGGGCTTGGGTCTGGTTAGCCCATGGGTTTGGACTTGATTGGTCTATGAGTTTGGCCTTTGGGCTCAATTAGGATTTAGGCTTGATTTGACATTTGGGTCAAATCCAACCTATTTTTTGGGCTTATTTAGACTTTGACCCAAATAATAACATCAAATTGAGCCAAATTAATCTTCTCTGATTCAATGATTATGATAAAACCATGTGGCGTCAACAAATTTGTCTTCAATTTCAATTCGGGACATATATCAACTCCTAATTGAGCCCAAATTTAATGATTTGGAATTTCATCATTAATTAGTAAATGACATGGCAACTCAACACTAATACAATGTAGATGGGGTGTATGGCGTATGCACACTATTTCTTGCAATGTTTATAATTATGATTTTTTTTTTTTCCGTTCAATGGAGAGTTTTTCAAGTTTAAGGATAAGATCTACTTGATCAGTTTATTTTTAGTAGAAACAAAGCTTATTAGCACCAATTTTTCTTCGACAAAGTATTCATATTTTTGAATCGATCACCAATAATGGTTTGTTGTTCTTTTTTATTTCTCGTTTGTCTTGAGCTCAATTTTTCCTCCATTTGCCTCATCTCTAACATCAACGTCGATATCCATCCTTCATATAAGACCATCCACGAGGTGAACATAGTAAGCTAGACAAGTCATGGAATGTCCCTTTGTCCAGTCATTGCATTTTCCTTGTTTTTATTGCATTTTTAGCTGAATTCAAACTCCTCACCACCAAAATCAGCGAACCATCATGGCTGCCAATGCCTCCTACAACGTCATGGTCTGGATCTTCATCACACTTGTCTATCGCTCGTAACAACATCAAAGGCTAATGGGGGTCTTACTTTCGAGAGCCATGGTTGTAGCTTTCATGATAGTGGTCACTTGAATCAAGAATGAATTAGTCACTGTTTTTGGTAATTTCTTAATAATAATAATAATAATAAACAAGTACCGATCATAGAGTCCAAGTTCGAGACTTATCGTAGAGCAACATGTGGCTTTGGAGCGTGTGTGAAAAACTTTTCTACTGTGATTGAAACCAAAATCGATCCGCTTATTCAAATTTGAGACTAAAATGAATGCAATTGAAAGTTTGTGGCTAAACATTTTTTAAAATCTGTCCGGATCGAAATTTAAATTGATGAAATTGAAAGCAGTGAAGAGTGAATTTTGGCCTAATATGAAATTTGATCCTAGCTTGTTAGGAATTATAAAATTCATATCCTAACCCTATATCAAATTTCCTATAAATAGGCCATCATGACTTCATATGAGATAACTTAAATTTCCGACTCCATCCCTATTATTTAATTCTCATATTGACTTTGACATTAGAATCTTTTTTTTTTTTTTTGTGCAGGTTTTCTCTTCCTTAAATTACAAATTTATCATTTTTATCACGTGAAGGTTGGATGTATTCTCTATTGACAAAAATTTGACAACAACAGAAAGGTTAGGATTAGAATCGATACAATATATCAAATTTATTGTGAAAAATAAAAGTTCTAAAAAGTTAATAATAATTTTTCTTTTTTAAATGTGTGTTGTGGGGGATGGGGATTTGATCCAAAAGAGAAAAATAAAAGGAGTGGGAGAGCTTTACGTTCCATGCAATTACACTACCGTAAATGACACTTTCCACGTTATCTTCTTCTAAATCCACACCACTTTGTTGGAACCTTAAGAAAGGTTTTATTTACACGTCACCCCCAAAAAAAAAAAAATCTAATTTTCCCCTTTTTCTAAATAAAATTATACTAACTATACAATAATTATTGATGAAAATTGAAAGCCCTTCTCCATCTTATCTTCTTTCTTACTTGGCTTTCTTTAACCCCCAAAGTGGGCCCCTTGATCACGATAAATTTAATTAAATAAAAACTTCACATCAAAATGAGCTTAGGTACAATTAATATGCACCGTCTCACTTAAAATTAGAGGTTCAATCTTTACTTCTCACAAATAATTATACTAAAAAGTCAAAATAAAAACTTCATTTTATTAGCTTTATAACTTATTTTTGCAAGATGAACCGGTTTTGTACCGTCTATTAGGTCCTTGAACATTCATTTTTTTCTAATAGATACCTACCATATATATTTGAACTCTTTTGAAAAAATTAATTGATCTATTAAGGTATAGAATTTAAATTCTATGTCAAAATGAAATCCTAAATTTTCACTTTCGTGTCTAATAAATCCCTAAATTTTAAGGGATGTTGAATATATCAAAGACTATTTAGACACAAAGTTAAATAATTCCAAATCTATTAGACACAAAATTGAAAGTTTACAGATCTATTACATACCTTTTATCATTTAGGTCCCGTTTGGCAACTATCTTGTTTTTCATTTTTTTTTTTTTTTTTGAAAATTAAACATATTTTCTCCCCATTTCATACAATGATTTGCATCTTTCTTCAATACAATGGTTGAATTCTTGGTCAAATTTCAAAAATAAAAATAAGTTTTTAAAAATGTTTTCTTCTTTTTTTAGTTTTTAAAATTTGGCTTGGTTTTCATAACCATTGGTAAAAAGTAGTTAAGAAATAAAGAAATTTGGAGATAGAAAAAGTGTCTATAAACTTAATTTTCAAAAAAAAAAATCTAAAAACGATATGGTTACCAAAAGGGACCTTAGAAACCTAACTTGGATACAAAATTAAAAATTTAGAAACTTAATTTGATCATTTCCAACATTCGCGAACCAAATAGACGAACTTTAAAAATATAGAAACGAAACTTGTAATTTAACTTTTTTTCTTTTTATTTTAGAAGTAATTTAACCTAACTATAAAGTCTCATAATTTTGTATTTTACACATATTTAAGGATTATAGCCTCTTGAGAGTGGAGCTGTTCTTAAAAGGAAGGGGGAGGAAGATTTCTTAGAAACAAATGTATATATAAACATCAATTTCATATTCATATTGTTGTTTGTATGTATATATTTTATATACACTCGTACAAATATATATTATGAATGAGAGCAGGTAAATGTAGGTGACCAGATACAAAGACTAACCAATAAAAATAAGCCATATAATGAGTTAGGATGTTGACTAATTTGAAAGGGAAAGGTTTATGAGGGCCAATATGGTGTGTACATGATAGAAGCTATTTGTTGTTTGTGTTTCTTATTTAATATTCAAGAGAACCAAAGTTTTAGTAAACTCATGACATCATGGCTTAGGAAATTGATGAGAAGGGAAAGTAAATAAAAATTAAATTAATTATGTACATAAAAATTAAGAAATGAGGCCCACATTATAATTGTTATCCGGACAAATTGCAAAGACCACACTGAAGTATGCTGGTAGTCGTAGTTACACTCTCAATCTTTCGATTATAAAAATTGAGCCTCAAACTTATATGAATATTGAAATTAGACCCTCAAACTTATATAATTATGGATATTATTACATTATTTAAGTTTGAAGGTTCAAGTTTTATCATTTGTGGGTCTAATTTCTATAACTATTTTAAGTTAATGTAAAGGTCTAATTTTAACACTGATATAAGTTTGAGGACTCAATTTTTATTGGTTCCCTTACGACCGCCATTCTTATTGGTTCTTTTATCTCTGTATCCCTTACAAGCGTCATCTTTATTAGTTCTTTTAGCATGTTTTGTGTCTCACTCACATGCATCCTAGAAAAATTCTCAGGAGATCACCCAATATAAGATTGCTCAAAGCTATCCACGCTTAACTTTGGAGTTTTTATGATTAAGTCACCGAAAAGAAAGGTGCACCTTGTTTGGTATATATAGTGACTTTCCATTCATTTATGCCTTTCTTAACCATATTTGCATATTCTCATAATTTCTCTATTTGGATGTGATTTTAGTTCATTCATGTCCCCTTCTAAATTTGGGGTGTTACATAATTGCAACAAATACCATATTTTAGAGGCAGTGGTGTTTGCCATTTGCCTTTATTATTATTATTCCTCCCCTTTAAATTAGTTGATTTACATTTGTTTCAATCAATCAACACAACCTATTTAATTACCTATTCTCAAGGGGGTTAAAATGAAAAGGTGAGCTGTTATATATAAATGGCATTAAGGGAAAATATTAGGGAAGTAGAAAATTGGAAAACTTTTGAGCTTTTAATTTGGAAGAATGAAGAAATGAAAGAAAGAGAATGGGAAAAGGCAAAGGCAAGGGGGGATGGTTTGGATGAAAATTATGGAATTGCTATATACTAAAAAATAAAAAGAAAAAAAAAACCTAAAATTTTGAAAAAGACAATCTAAATGGAAGTACACATAAACTGTTATCATCTTTTGAATGGACACTTTCTATCCTTAAAATTCAAATTTTAAATAATAAGTATACATTTCCAAACAAAAAGGTTAAAAATTTGAAATCTCATTTTATATATAATTGAGCGCTAAAAAAAGAAAATTATTTTCCTAAATGACCATTTCACGAACCAAAATTATATTATAATGTTAAATCTCACAAATTAAAATGAGCATAGTTAGCATTAATTAGAATCCAATTTAGTCTATAAAAATTTTGAGTTTTATTTGTTTATAATTGAAATTTAATAAGCTTTTAATTGATCAGAAACTTCAATTTTGTGTGAATGGATCTTTAAACTTTAGAAAAATATAACGTTCAACTTTTTATTTTGAGTCTAATGATCTAATAGATTTACATTTTTAATGGTTAAGATCAAGGTTACCCACATATTTTAGTTTAGTTCATAAAAATTTGGTTAAATCTCACCTATCATCTCTAAATTATGTGTCACTCACATTAAAATTTCACCCTTTTTTTTATTGCATACTTAACACAAATTCTAGTATAGTCAACTAAAACAGTTATCAAAATAGAAAATTGATAAATGAAAAAGTAAACTGCCAATAAAATAATAGTAGCAAGAAATAAGTGATTTGTGAAGTTTGACTAAAACTCTATCAAATTTTTAGACGGGATTGGTTCATGGATTCACAAAAAATAATTATAAGCAATCTGAATAAATCTAAACTTATTATTATTTTTAAAAAGGTAGGGATGTTCAAGTGATCCGACAATCCCAATAACCGGACTACCCAACCCAAATGGTAAGGATTGGGTTGGATTAGTTTTAATTTTGACTTGGGTTGGGTTGAAATTTTTGTGTTTTTTTTTTTTCAAGTTGGGTTGGATCCAGATTATACTTTTAAAAATTCGGATTGACCCAACCCAACCCAAATTTCTAATATATATATATATATATATATATTTGTAACTCATATATATTTTTATGATGTTTGTATGAAGTTTGTAATAGACATCTTGGATTTTGATATTTAACATTTGAGTTTTATGAAATTTTAATTATTAGTATATGTTATACACAAATTTAAATATTTTAAGTAAATAAAAATAAATAAATAAATAACCGACAACTCAATCCAATCCAACCCGAATTTTAAGAGCTGGGTTGGGTTGAAGACCCTATTTGAGTCATTCAGATAGCCAATCTGATCAAGTTGGTCCAAAAAATTCTCCAACCCAACCCATGTATACCTCTATTAAAAAGTATGTTGTTTTTATTTATGATACAATTATTTTTACATATATTTATTTTTATTTTGTATTATTTCATGACTTTTTGGTTAATTTATTCTCCAACAACACCTAAAAATAATTTTTAGCATAGAAAGTAAATTTTTATAATATAAATTGAAATTAAGTTATTAATATTAATTCAATATATGAAAATAATTAAATAAAAGTTTTACATATTTCTAAAAAAATATTTAATAAATGACCCGGCTAACTCGAACCAACTCAACCCAAATATTCATGGTTAAAATGAGTTGGGTTCATTATTTAATAAGTGTTACTTGGGTTGAAGAAGTGTACAATCCAAATAGTTGAGTTGGGAATGTGCTTTAATCCAATCCAACCCAACCTACGAACACCAATTTTGAATATGTTTTTAAAATTTATCGTAAAATTGTTATTGATAACAAAAATTGTTTAAAAGAAATTTAACAATAAACTACTTAAATATTCATGGTTAAATTAAGTTGGGTTCATTATTTAATAAGTGTTACATTGGTTGAAGAAGTGTACAATCCAAATAATTGAGTTGGGAATGTGCTTTAATCCAATCCAAACCAACCTACAAATACCCATTGTGAATATGTTTTTAAAATTTATCGTAAAATTGTTATTGATAACAAAAAAAATTTAAAAGAAAATCAACAATAAACTAGTTAAATAGGATAAATGGAAGTACAAAGATTAAAATTGAACAAATTTTACAATATTGAAATGAAAATGATATTTTAATCTAACTAAAATATGAACAAATTCTTTAAAAAATATAAAGGACTATTGTGAACTTGAGGAACACAACGGTAACACGAATACCAATAAAATATAATATTAAAACAAATTTAATATGATATAATAATAAAATAAATAAATATATGAAACAAAAGTAAATAAAATAAAAATGATTAATTTCTCCAGTTTCTCCGATCTTTTTGGATTTTGCTCAATGTGTGTATTCCAAAACTCATCAAATGTCATTATTTATAACCTAGCAACTACTTAGACAATGGTTGTAAGAAAAGAGATCTCGACGAAAAGATATCTATCAGCTGTTTCCCTAAATAATAAAGAGCTTAACAAGTAATGCAAAGGAAACTTCGACTGAAAGGCGCTTTCCACTATAATAAAACCCGACGGGGAATAGAATATGAATAGACGAAGGTTTGAAGATCTTAGTACATACGCTCTTCAGCAGAAGACCATAGGACCAATGAGAGAACGGATTATTGATCTTCAAAGACGGATCTGAAAGGGAATTGGTTTGACAAATAGGAGGTGGGTTACATGGACACTAAGCATGAACATCTATAATCATAATATTTATAATACTTCCCCTTAAATACTCATTATATATATGAAATATGCTTATTTAAAACCTTACTCGGAAAAATCCATTAGGAAAAAAAATTGTAGTGAAGGAAAAAGAGTACATATTTCTTATAATGTAATACTCTTAAAAAGAATATAGTATATTTACTCCCCTCATGGTAACATCACTTGAGATCTCCGAGTCGCCACATTTCAATATTGTGCACTAATTTCTCAAAGGTTGTAGTTGGTAATGATCTTATAAATAAGTATGCTAGGTTATCCTTCGAACAAATTTGTTGTACAGTGATGTCACCATTTTCTTCAAGATCATAAGTGTAGAAAAACTTTGGTAAAATATGTTTTCTTCTATCTCGTTTAATATATCTTCATTTGATTTGAGATAGACATGTTGTGTTGTCTTCGTATAATATCATTGGAAGATTTTTACTATAAGGCAAACCATATGTTCCACAAATGTACTGAGCCATTGACCTTAGCCATACACATTCTCGACTAGTCTTGTGAATTGCAAAAATTTCAGCATGATTGGATAAAGTAGCCATTATGGTCTGTTTCTGATCGTCATGATATAAAAATTCTTCTCCACGTACTAAGTAACCTATTTAAGATATAGTTTGTATAGGTTAAATAACTAATCTGCATCTTCACAACCAACTATATCATAATTAGATTTATTATAATAAAATAAATCAATGTAAACTAATTCTCAAATAAAACGTACCATATATTTAACTTTACTCCAATATCCTCCTTTTGGAGGAATATCGTATATGTGTAACAAAATTATTGAAAAATACTACAAAGTGCAGTGTGTAAATTAGTCAAGCTATATAAGTGCACTTATTTCTTAAAATTTATAGTTCTTCAGGACCTTACATTCTTCATCATTTTTCTAAGATCAGATGATATATCCTTTGCACATCGAGTGAATGAACCACCATAGGTGTATTCAATGATGTACATAATCCACAAAAGATCTTTAATGTATAAATTGATACAATTCCATTTGCTCTATGCTTTATTTGTAAGCTAAGACAAAATTTATCATCTCAATTTCTTTATTCAGAAATTCTATTGTCTTTGAAATATCTTCAGGAATTCAGGAGTTTCTACTCAAATCATCAACATATAGTAAATCTCAGGTTGTGATTTTTATAACAGATATAGACAAATAGGGTTATTTTTGTATTCATACCAATAAATATTGAATAAGATAATTATATCACATTCGTCAAGAATATTTTATAAGAATATCTATGGTATATATACATACATACATATATATATTATATAATTCTCTAATATTTGAATTATAAGATTATGGTACCTCTAATTCTTCATGAATTTTCATACATAAATATCATTATTAAGAGATTCATATAAATATGGTATGACTGCATCCATAAGATGTATATTAAACTTTCATACACAATCAGATAAATTGAATATCTCATAGTATTGTATATCGACCATTATCAGATAAATTGATTAATACTCATAGTATTGTATATCGACCATTAGAGAACATGTTTTCTCATAATTAATACCAGTCTATTGCGAGAATTATTGTGAGATCTGTCTTGCTTTATATCCCGTGACTTCACTCTATTTGTTTTACAAATACTCCACTTGCATCCCACATGTTTGACATTCTCTGATGTCTGGACTACTAGCCCTCACGTTTTGAAAAATGAGTTTATTTATATTGGATTGTTTCTTTCCCCATAAGTCAATTATTTCTATGTCGATATTTTTCACACTCACCTTCATAAATAATATCATGAGTAACATTGTATGCAAAAATGTTGTCAACTTATATAGTTCCATAATTTATTGAGATCTCATTATTATCCTCATTTACTTCAATATCCTTATGAGTACTCATATCTAAGATTTCTTCTAGAACATCCATATTCTTAGTTGTGTCATTTATTGACTATTTCCTTTTCAAGGATTTTTATCTTTGGAACTGAATGGTTTGCAGGTAGTATATGTGACTTAATCACTTTCTTAGCATTTATAAATGCATCTGGTAACTGATTTACTATATTTACAAATGAATTATTTTCGGAACTTTAGGTTCACATTGATTTGTACAGGGATCTAAATGAGATAATAATGTTGTATTCCATGTAATTTCTTTTTCTAACTTTTTAATTCCTCCCCTTAATGTTGGAAAATTTGTCTCATTAAAATAACAATCATCAAATCGTGCAGTAAATATATCACCCGTCAGGGGTTCATAATATTTAATAATTGATGGGAAATCATATCCAATATATATTTCTAACCTCCTGTGAGGACTCATCTTAGTATGTGTGGTGGAGCAATTAGAATATATACTGTACATCCAAAAATTATCATATGGGAAATATCTAGCTCATGGGCGTAAGTTAATTGTAATGATGAGTATTTATGATAAGATACTGGCCTAATGCGTACAAGTGATGTCACATTCAAAATAACATATCCCCATACACATGTAGAAATACAATAAATATTAAAAGCTTGGAATGTAAATTCACGAGCATTATCAAGACGAATGGTCTTAATTATATAATCAGGAAATTGTGTTCTTAATTTAATTATTTGAGTAAGTAATCTTACAAATGCAAGATTTCGACTTGATAATAAGCACACGTGTGACCATCTGCTAGATGTGTCTATTAATAGCATAAAATATCTAAATGGTCAATTTGATGGGTTACTAGGTCACATATATCACCATGAATTCGTTCTAAAAGTAGGGAATTCAATTCCTACTTTAGCTGGTGATTTCTTGAGAGCAAGCACACATGATAATGCATTAGATTGAAGAATCTTTTGGCTCTTTAATGGATATCCATTTGAATTCTCAATAATTCTTTTCATCATTATAGACTCTGGATGACCTAATCTGTCATGTCAAATTGTAAATATGTCTAGATTCATGAACTTCAGGTTCATTGTTGCATATATTTCAATCACTCGTATATGAGTATAATATAATCTAGAAGATAAAGTAGACAACTCTTCTAGTGTACGTTTTTCATACGAGACAATAGATATAATATAAAGATACTTCATATTATTCTTTCAATTAGTGTTAATATGATAACCATTGCAACGTATATCTTTAAAACTAAGTAAATTTCTCTTTGATTGACTAGAGAACAATGCATTGTCATTTGTAAATTTTGTTCCTCTAGGCAAAATAGTATTTTATTTTCCAAAGCCTTCAATCAGGTTTGCAAAACTTGATATCTATTGATTTTTACTTCCAACATTGTTAGTTTTAAAAAATATTTTTTACTTGTAAGTATTGTATGTTTAGTTACACTGTCTATCAGACATAGATCTTCTTTACTTATTTTTTAGTTACCCAACATATGAAAATGGTTCAGGTTCTTCATTAAAAGAAAATAATTACAATAAGAAAAATAACACTTGGAATATACAAAATTTAACATTAACCAAGAAAAAAAACATGAAAATAAAAAAAACGGACAACATTAATACTAAATATTCTAAAAAAATAAAAAAAATAAAAAAAAGTTTGTTATGCTATCAATTGTGCTAATTTTCTCTTCAAGAGATTTGGAAAAATGTACCACATCTAAATCTGTTTATATTGGATGGGTAAAATATCTCATTATCTTGGTATGCAAGATTTTCTTCGACATTTTTCTCTTTTTCCTTCAGACTTGATAGAGATCAACTAAGTGTTTTG
Organism: Benincasa hispida; assembly: GCF_027475165.1. Classification (NCBI taxonomy): domain Eukaryota; kingdom Viridiplantae; phylum Streptophyta; class Magnoliopsida; order Cucurbitales; family Cucurbitaceae; genus Benincasa; species Benincasa hispida. The sequence continues at coordinate 10,786,968 of NC_143482.1, forward strand.
ATGTACGATAGGTATGTCACCAATGCCCAATCATTTCGCCTCGGAAATGTTTATTTTTAACAATTTTTGAACTCTTATCTTGTGGAGTTTTTCCTTTGTGAACATCATTTTGTGTGGTTCTTTTAAAATTTAAATAATTAGAACAACTACCACGAAAATAATAATTATTTCTTCTTCTGCCACAGTCACGACCTCGACCACTGCCACGACCTTAACCACGATTATTAAAATTCACTGCAATTACTTTATGGAATGATGTTATTCTAGTTGGTTGAGATTCATGATTTTTCATTAATAATTCGTTATTTTGTTTGGCCACAAGAAGACATAAAATTAGTTCAGAATACTGTTTAAAACCTTTATCTCTATATTGCTACTACAGGAGCATATCCGAAATGTAGAAAAATGTCTTCTCTAACATATTGATTTCAAATTTTGGAGCCTCAAATGCATCTATTTACGACGAGCTTTAGGATGAAAAATTGTTTTCCAATGATCACGTTTTTATGACATCTAGGTGTATTTTGGCATCAAGCACTAATGACAAATAATTTAATATCAAATGCTACAAATTCTAAGTTTATAATATTTTTACAATAACACTATCACAAAATATTATATTTGTATTAGAAATTTAATATATATATCAAATATGTAAAACAACATTTAGTTTATTAATTAATTAAAACAAATAAAGAAAACCCGACATACCTTTAGGATCTACCTTCAACGGGGGAAAATGAAAGAAGCTTGTGCTAATAATGTGTTATAAACTTAAGGAACACAACGGAGAAACATATATCAATATAATATAATATAATATAATAACTAAATAAATTAAATTAATTAAATTAAACATAATATATAAATATCTGAAATAAATAAAATTAAAATGATGAATTTCTCCACTTTCTCCAATCTTTTTGGATTTTGTCCGATGCGTGTATTTCAAAATTCACAAAATACCACTATTTATAGACAATTTGGTAAGTAAGAGATGGATTATATGAACAAACGTTGAGACATATGGATAATATTTTGAAAAATGATGTCATAATACATGATCAATAAACACTAAACATGAATATGAATATTTATAATAGAGAGAAAATAATAATTTAAGGGGGGAAAAGTGTGTGAAGAGAATCTCCACACTGGTGCAGGGCCCACACCACGCGGATAGGCTTAGGCGCATAGTCATCCTCCACACATGCTTTTCACACGTGTAACTCACATACTGACACTCCCACCAACATTCATCAATTTCCTAGACACTTTCACGACACGTGTCCGATTTCTGTCCACTAAACTTCCCAAAATCAACGATTCCTCTCCGCCACGTGTCCCTCTCCCTCTCTTCCTTCATACGTGTCGATTTGTCCTAATTCCATCTAATCCCCCTGCATTCCCTTAACCTTTTCTTACCTTAAATTACAAGGTTAGCAACTTTTGACTAATACTGTGAATTAAAATAAATAAACTTCCAATTTTATGTTCTTTTTAAATATTTTTAAAAATCAAAATTAGAAGTTCGAAGTTTTATTAACATAAATATTTTTAAATTTCAAAACGAATTTCTGGTCCATTGATTTCAAAATTTATAGTTTAATTTTGATTTTTCATTAAATATTCACTATCCATCTTTAACGTTAATGTCTATTAATTAGTTTAAAATAATTATGAAATTTCAAATTTAGTTTTAATAGTGATAAAATTATGTAACTTACTAAAAGTTACTATTAAAGATGAAAAATAAATATTTGGTAAAAATTTGAGGTTAAAAGAGTGAATCTAAATTTATGACCAATTGAAATAAAACTCAAACTTCAAAATTAAAGTTGTACCATTTTAAAATCTAAAAACGAAATTGAAATCCAACTCGAAAAGTAAGAATTATAAGCGTAGTCCTTGTTCAGTAACCAACTGATTTTATATTTTTATTTTTGAAAACTAACTCTAGACATTAGTTACATCTCTAAATTCTCTCATTTGTTATCTACCTCTTACAAATAGTTTAGAAAACTAAACCAAAATTTGAAAACTAAAAGAAGTAACTTTTAATTTTTTTTATAATTTAAATAATAATTTAATCATTATACTTGAGAAAAATGTAAATTAAAAAAAAAAAAAGACTTTTAACTCTTTTTTCATTTAAGTGGGTCATTTTGAAGTAGATGGTATGACCATACCAACGAATGTCATATAAAGTCAAATGAATTATTTTCTAAAAAATTATAAATTCCTAAACTTTTATCTAATAAATTAGTTCAAAATAGTTATCAAATCAGATGGTAATATTTTAAAATTTAAGGATAAAATAAGAATTAGTTATTTTTCCTAAAACCTTTGGAAAAGCGTTATTGAAATATTGATTGAAGTGAGAATAATGTGTGATTCCAAATTATTTTTACACAATAAAATTTTTCTGATGGGTCATAATTTATTCGATTATATAAATTGATGTGGTTACTAATTTTGTAGATAGTAGGCTTATAACCCCACCATTAATAACGATACTAGTATAGTAAAGTACAGTAAATCATTTTTTTATATTAAAAAAAAAAAGGAAGGGAACACGTGGGAAGTCACGTGTAAAGGACCTGAATCCCCACGTTAAAGTCGTGAACCCTCCGCACGCATTATGAGGACGCACAATTTCAGTCAAAGATGAATCTTTCAAGTTTTAACACCATATGGTTAAAAAAATTAAATAAATAAAAAAGAAAAGAATATTAGCTTTAACAGAGTTATCGTGTTATGGCTTACATTACGACACATCGTTCTCTCTACTTCCACCTCATCACGCCGACTAGGATAAAAACTAATATCTGACGGTTGATGAACCGCCACGTGTACTACGGTGTACGGAAAATTGGAATGTTGCCCACACAGAATGGGAAAACCCTTTTGGCTAAGGAACCGCCTTTTTATTTATTTATTTAAATTACAAATTAAAAAATTTTAAATATAATAAAAATAAAATACTCCTTTCTGCTTGTGGGCGGCTGACCTACTTTTTGTAATCTCGGGAATCCAGCCGTTTACCTTTTTACCCTCCTCTCATTTTACGACACGTGTACATCCAGACAAACTCTCCACCTCCTTAAAACACTGAACCGCCCGCCACCGGCCCCACCCCGGTCCGCCCGGCCCCACCCTTTCTGAAAAAATAAAAATAAAAATAAAAATAACCCACTTTTCGAATTTCTTTCTATAAACGGAATTAACCGAATTTTTAAACATCTTTTTCTCTCCATATTTCACATATATATTTTCTTTTTCTAGAAAAACAAATTTCTTTTCATCCTAAATTTCTAGTTGTTTTGAGTTCCATTCTTGATTTTAAATCTAGGTTTCGTTTATCCCCTTCTAATTAAACTTTTTAATTTGTACCAATAATAGTGAAAAGACGTTGAAACCCAAGAATAAAATAATAAAAACTAATTTTCTACAAATAAACATAAACGTTACAGAATACAAAGGGGTACCATATATATAAATATTTTGTATATATAGAGTCTATTCATTTTTCTTTATTTCATTCCTTGTATAAACATGTTCCTAAATTACAATCAAGAAAGGAAAATATATATATATAAAAAGAGAAGACGAGGGAAAAAAAAAAAAACAAAAACAAACAAACAATATTCACATCTATAAACCCAAAACTCACGTATAAGCGTCCTATTTCATATAAATATCATCTATAGAACACTAGTCAATCCTTTGTTTTTTTTTTTTTCTTTTATGCTCCCAAGTCCACCATCTTTGTCCTATTTCAACATTCACCCCATTCATCCTCTTCCTTCTCATTTTCCACCCCTGTATTTACATTAAACTTAACCTAAAACGTAAAACGGCAATAATTAAAGCTCCTCCTAACACCAAGGGAGCTCATGCGAAAACTACATTATGATATCCATCATATCTCTGTATTTAAATTAGGAAAAGAAAAGGGTGATTTTTATGAAGTAAAAAAAAAAAATTTCAAATAAAAAAAAAGTTTTTTTTTTCTTTCAATATTCGATAATGAGTCCTCCCATTGGAGCTCTATGAGGAATCCCCTTTCTTCGTTTGGCTGTTCTATAACTGACCAAAGTTGGTGGTGGCGTTGACGGTGTGAAACTCTGCACCACTCTGTTCTTATTGTTGTTCTTCATTATTCTTCCTTGACTACTACTACTACTACTGTACGACGAATCCTCTGAATCCGATCCCATCACTCGCCGTTTCTTCTCGAAATTCTTCGATGTTCCCACAATCTAAAAACAAACAAAAACCCACAATTCATTTCTTAAAATTCTTCCACATTGACGAGAAAAATCGACTTCAGATTTGAATATTTTCTTACCTTACAGCCAAGAGAACAGAATCGGAAGGAATCGAGGAGACTGCGTTCACAAACTTCACAGGTGTTCGTCACACCTTTCCCAGGCCTAGGCTGTGGACGTTCATTCAAGAAAACAACTCTCGCACTGTTGATAATGTAGGTTTGAACGCCGGTTATGTCGAGAACTTTCTGAATCTCAGACACCCTTATCACATCATGATATGAAGATCTTCTAATCTGTAACCAGAAAACAGAGCCACAATCAGAAAAGAAAACAGAGCAACCGAACCACTGTTTTTGGGAATGAGAACAGAAATTAACCTGAATAGCGCGATGGTCTTTATGAAAAGCGAGACAGAGAGAACAGAGAGCGCCATTCATGCAATCCAAACAATACATATTACATTCACTCTTATGAGAATCAGCGTGAAATTTGCATTGAACAAAGAAGCTTTCACGGAGTAAAGGTTTCAACCATGGCGGCCATCTGTTATCTTCATCTTCAGGACAACCAACACCCTGTTAACATTGAAAAAAAAAAAATCAAAGCCCAGGATTAAGAATGAATGGTGAGAGATTTAGAGAAGAACCCAGAAAAGGATTTACCATGATTGTTCGATTCTTGGAGTTAATTTGAGGGAGAGTAGATTGTTGGTGATGTTCGATAGCCAGATTGAAGGAAGAAGAGAGAAGAAGAGAGGGGTTTTTGATGAAGGGCGGCGAAGGGGGAAATTTTGGAAGAGCTAAGAAGGGAGAGAGAGAAGCGATTCTTATCTGCAAAAAGTCTAAACCGAAGCAAAAAGGTCCGAAGCCGAAGCAAATGAGAGAAGATGCGTTGGCTACAAGGAACTCTTCTCCTTCTTTCCTTTATAAATTTGCTTTCATTTTCCTCTTTGCTTCGGTCTTATCGCATATTTTTTTGTTCTATTACATTCCCCCCATCACATTATTTTTATTCTAATTATTATTTCCCCCCATTAACGCATATTATTTAACTTTCTTCAATTGCAAATGTGTCCCTATAGTGTCAAAAAGTTACACTTTAGTACCTATCATTTATAATTTAATCTTACAAAATTCTAGGGATTATTAATAACGGTTTTATCTCATCATAAACACTATTTATTGACATTTTATAAATTTGTTAGTGTGTCATAATTTTAAAAAACAGGCTTTCTAATTTTATTTTTACAACCTTGCTAGAAATTAGACAAAAAAAATAAATAAAAAAAAAATAGAAACTTACATGTAAAAAGTGTTTATAGATTTAATTTTAAAAAATCAAATAGTTACCGACTAATAATTTAGTAATGATTTCGTCATCGTATTTTCAATTTTATAACAATTTAATCTTTTAAAACTTACCAATTTAGTCTCTTTTGTAAAATTTAGTAGTAAGATTTAATAATTTTTTTCATAAATAAATTAATAAACTAATTAGGAACTCAATATGTTTCAAAGTTTAAAATTATCAAATAATAAGAAGTGTCATTTAGACCTCTATTTGATAACAATTTTGTTTTTGAAAATTAAGCATATGGACATTACTTCCGTTTCTAATTTTCTTCCTTTATTATCTACTTTTCATCGTTGGTTTAAAAAATCAAACCAAATTTTGAGAACTAAATAAAGCAGCTTTAAAAAAGTTGTTTTTGTTTTTGGAATTTGACTAAGAATTCAATATGCAAATCATGATAAAAAATGTAGATGATATAGACTTAATTTTTATAGGTAATAACAAAAACAAAATAATTATATATCAAAATTCAAGAACTAAATTCTATAAGATTAAAAGTTTACGGACTCAATCGTTACAAAACGAAATCGGGCTAAAGTTGTGAGATGAAAAGTGTTTTTAACCTATTTTCATCCACTGATGACTTTATTTCTTCATCATTAATTACATTTTGAAATTTCCATTGGATTTCTCTTTGCTAATTACTGCTGCTTCCCCGGAAACTTCAAAAAATGGAAATCAAAATTTATAAATTAGGGAATAAATAAAATGCTTTAGCTTTTAGGGTATACATACAATTCAACAAATGTTACTTATATTTTCCGTTCTTAGCTATCAATCGCTATATTAAAGTGTCAAAATATGCATTATTCAACAGATATAAAATTTATAATATCAAATTCAGACGTTCGATTCTTCACTTCGCATATATATTAAAAAAAAAGTGCTAGATTGTAGTGGACAATAATATTGCATAATTGATTTTTGGTTTAAAATCATCGAAACTAAATTCTAACTTTCTACAAATTATTGGGACCAAATTTATAATTTAACGTTAATTTTAAAACAATATAAGATTATCGTAACTAAATACAATGAGCTCTTATAGAATGCTTTTAGAAAACTATTTGTTTCTTTCCCTTTTTAGTGTTCTTAATTATTACCGTAAATTTCATAAATGGGAACCTTACAATAATATATTTTGATGGGCAAATTATATCAAATAAAATAAATGGGTATTTAATAGAGTTTATAATATGACTTAAAAAAGAAAGTTAATAAAAATATGATAAAAAATTTGTTTCAGTTTTTTAATTTGGTAACCAGAGATTTAAATTACTTTTAATAAATTAATTATAAATATAATGAGTTATTGGCATAAAATTATATTCTTTTATTATATAATAATACTAGAAATATAGACTGTTTATTATTATTATTATTTTATTTAAGGTGTGACGAGAGGGGGAGAAATATTATATATTATTTTCTTCCCTATTTTATTCATTCAAAGTTCTGGTCTTATTCAATACTACGACCTTATTTTGTGAATCCATTTTTGGAAGTATATATTTGAATTTATTCTTCCAAATGAAAAAAAAAAATAAAAGAAAAAAAAAATAAATCTCTTTGGTCAAATAACCAACCAAAAATTTCACTTTCTTTTTACTTTATAAAAGCATAAGTCTCACATTAATTAATGTTTAAATAATGGAGAATTGGGCAACCTAATCCAATTTAATAAATTTGTGGAGAGAAATGAAGATTCCTAGCCTAATTTGGGTGTTTGAAACATGCTTGTACCAAATCTTGATGAGTTTGTTCCTTAGGTTGTGAAGTAGTTTAACTTGTCAATAAATTAACATTAAATTTTTTATAATCATAATCGTAAAATTATTTGTCACTCCACAAATATTCATATATGGAATTTAGTTCTATTGAATATCATAAAAATATGAAAAGTAAAATAATGCGATATTGAATCAAGAATATAATTATTAATCTAGAAATAATTGATACGTATGTGTTAAGAAGTTTAAAATTTTATAGGAATGATTTATTTTTATAAAAGAAAAAGTAATATTTATCTCCCTAAATATTGGAGATTTGCTTTGGACAACATATATATTGGTTGGGATTGGGTATTGTGCAATCACCGATTATTAGGTTAGGAAACAATGATTTAAAAATATTCATATGTGCATTATTTCAAGACCAAAAATAGTGAAACCTTAAAATGTAATGAGAATAAAATAAATTTATTAAAAAATTATGTTATGGATGGATCATGTCAAGTTAGTTCTCGTGTGATTGTTTTCTAGTGAAGCTTATCTGTACAAGATATCGTATCAATGCAGTACTACACTACACATATTCTGATGTCCAAGTCAGCAAAGTCAAGTGTTTAATAAGGCTAAAGCATGTGGTTATTATGTACCTTAATGGATGTTGGAACTTGACTATCCATATGGCCATCTAACCGCCGTTCGCTTGGACATGATGACAACGTCAGAGGTAGATATACTGAGATTGTTAGACGACAAGGATAGTTAGTTTGGCTAAATGATTACTCATTCCGTATAAAGGGGTTTCGAGCTCAGTATGCTTGGCTTGTCGTTCAATGCCTCTTTTTTTTTATGTTAGTTTGAGCTTTCACAATCTCCTCAAGCCTAGTCTTCCTTTTGAGCCTTGACCTTGATCGAGGATTAACCCACGATAAGTTCCAACCATTTTTTTTTTTTTAATTTTACGCAATAAAGATTTAAAGATGATGTAAAGATAGTGCCTATAATCACAAAATTTAAAGCAAAATTTCTTAACAAAGGTAGTAACTTTTGAACCAAACCAACTGACAAAGAATCCACTTAGTTTAGGTACATGGCATGTTTAGAATGATTTTCAAGTACTTAAAATTTCTCGTCTACACTTGAAAACTTACTTCTTTAAAGATTATATATATTTTTTACTTCAAGAGATGTAAGAGAGTTTCTAATAGTCTCGTTTTGAGTATTTTTTATATAATTTATATTTATCTTAAATTTTATGAAAATTACAATGTATGGCAAATACATTTTAAGAAAGCAAAGCCACGACTTCAACCTTTTTGTAATTGCATGTGTGGCAATCACATAGAAATCATATTGCAATCACATAGAAATCAGATTGTAATCAAATTTTTAAGTGGAAGTTTTTCGACATGTTTGCAAAAAAGTAAAATTTAGAGACACGCACCCAATTTTCAATTTATTTTTTAATTAAAGTTGTAATTATCCTTAAATTTTATAAGTACAAATATTTCTCTATGAAGAGTCTTTGTTGGATGAGGAGAAGATGGAGAACAAATTTGAATTGGCATATGGCATGGACAGTTGAAACAATTGGGGAAGCCATATTCAAGGATGACAGACAAATGTTATCGAGTCAACTTCCTTAAATGTTTGGTCTTAAAAACATTTCCAAAATGTCATAAAAGTGGTACTTACGTGGGCATTCTAGAGCTTTGGTTGGATTTTGGACCATTTCTTTTAATGGCTTAATATTTGGTTTGGTTTTAGGTTTTATTTTCTTTTTCAATTTTAGTTTTCAACCTTTAAAATTTTGCAATATTTACAAATTTGTTAGATGAAATCCATAGATTTATAAATATTAAACAAATGACAATTATGATTTTAAGAATAATAGTTTTTATGAATTTGTCAGCTATTGGTGCACCTACATTCTAGTGGGTCAATTTGTTTAAATTTTTTTGACAATTTTGAGTTTAAAGTAATTTATTACCAAAACTTTAAATGTCAATGAAATTGAATATGTAAATGAAAACTCTTGAAAAATTTATTGTAACACCCTTGATCCAAGATTTGGGGGATTTAGATTTGGCATCTAGTAGATTTTTATATCTTCAAGATCTTTCTCATTCGGATGTGATCTTATTTTATTTATATATCTCTCCTAAACTTGAGTGTTACATTTATAAAAAATAAAAAGTCGAAATAATATTTAAATTAATGAATAAATATTTTACGCATTTTAACTAAGTTAAAATAACGATTATTTTTATTATATTTACCTAATTACACTTTATTTCTTTGTTTTTTTTATCTTTCATGATTTTTTTTTTTGTAGTATAATATAAATGTGATTTACCTTTTATGTTGATTTCAAACTCTTAGACATATGAAATTATCGATAGAAATGTTGATATGTTGGCAGATGTTTAATATTATGATTAGTATGTATTAAATTTGAGATTGTCATACAAGCACTATGCCAGTTTAGCTGTGCTTATTTATGCAAAACATATAGTACTTCTAACATAATTAATAAAGTGCATTTTGTCATTACATCAACATTTAATTATATTAACTCATAAACCTTTTGGTGACAATAAAGTATTAATTAGAAAATTTTTGCTTTAATTTACTGATGAAATTGGAGTTCTTTTTAGTATAGAAAAAAGAGACAAATAGGACATTAAGGACAAAGAAAATCAAAATGAATGGCAAAATTTGCCCAAACAGGGACAGTCTTTGAGCCACACGGTCGAGTGTAGAAAACATCGAGTATGGGTAGTTAAGTCATGAGCGATGGAATTACACCTATGGTTAGTCCAAGGAAGCCAATGATAGAACCATTAAGATGAAGATCTCTAATAGAAGCGAAGAAAGCTTGAACCTCATTCTTAAATCCTAGAATTTCTAACCAAAAGGCTCCAAAGAATTTTAGAGTCAGTTTCAATCTATAGCAAAAAAATGTCAGCCTCAAGAGCACAAGAAATACCATTAAACATGGCAATGGGCTTTGCGAGCTCTGGAAAATCTCTCCATAGCAAGCATAACATCACCATTTGAATCATGATAATGGTTATGATACCCACTTCACCATGCATGAAAGTCAGGTTAGAATTCACCTTATACGACCTTTGAGGAAGGACTAACCAACGAGAGGCCTCCTCATTAATACTGGGGGAATTAGCCAAATTAGCAGAAGCTAGCTCAGATTGTTGATCAATAGATTCTACCAGATTCACAACCTACTAAATAGGAGGTTACGTTTATGCCAAATGGTGGATGCAATGAGTGCAAAGATTTGGACATCTAATAGATTCAAGATCTCACGAGTATCGAAAAGAAGAGAAACAGCATCAGAGTATTGCATGTCAAAAGGAGGAAGACTAGGAGGCTAGAGAGACCACATATGTTTACTTCCTTTGCAATATCAAAGAGCATGGATACTCGATTTAAAGGCACAATGACATAACGAGTAGACCCCATGGGCAATGATAGAATGACGAGCCAAAGCATCACATGTTTGGGAGAAAGTTTAGATAAACATGCCACAAAAAGATTTTCATCTTTTGAGGGATCAAAAGAGCCCATATCAATTTCCATGGTCGAAGCTTGAAATAATTTGTACTAACTTTTGACGAAAATAGAAACCATTTTTATCATAATGCTAGAAGAAGCTATTTGGGTGGCGAAGAGCAAAGAAGGATACTCCTAATAATTTCAATATCTTTTGAAAAGGATAACTTAGAGATCAAAGCCCGATTTCATTGCCCAATAGAAATTAGACTATCCACCAAGGAGATAGAAAGGGGTCGTGGTAAAGAGAGAAGCTTGAAAGTGGATTCTCTAGGAATCCAATGATCAAAATATATGTCGATCGATCTAAAAGAAGAAAACTGTAAGCAGAAGCAAGAACGACCCAAATTCCATTTTTCGTTGAATGTAAACTTTACAGTAAAACAAGAAACAAGATATACATTTATATATAAATTACAAAATGCTTAAAAAAATGGTTTTAGGAACCCCACCTTTGAAGATCTTTATTCAAGAATTCCCTCGAACAACACACAAACCTCTTGAAGACTTTCTCCAAGAAAAACCTCGAACAAGTTCGAACACAACCACAATGGTTTCCTCGGTATTCTCAGGGTGAGAACCCAAGAGCGATGGGTTCTGGCTATTTTGGATTAAGGAAATTTTGTGTAGAGAGGAAAAAAAAATGATTTGGAGATTGTTCAACAACAATTCCACAAACACAGAACTCTTTCTCTCTTTTTTTCTCACAATCAATCGACTGCAAGCAAAGAAGAAGAAACCTTTTCTTTTTATGCATGCCAAATATAACCATCACCCACTTACGTGGGCGGAGAGAAAAGAAGAGGAAGAGAGTTATAAATCACTCCCTTATTATTAAAATAATAATTAATATAGATATAAATATGATAACTAACTTATCATATTATATATATATAAACCATAGTTTTAATATTGTATTACATACAATATAAACTATAGTTTCTTTTCTCTCTTATATGACATTTAATATAAATCACATTTATATTAAATTTAACAACTATGAATCCAATTCATAGAAACTATATTTGAATCTTATTCAAATATTTATTCCCTCTCACTAAAGTTATAATGTATCAAATACATTATAATAATTATATCACATATAATTAAAACAACTTAATTATATCATATATAATTAAATCCATCTATTTATTTGAGCAATTCAAATTAATCTAAAACTGATTCTCAATTAATCCTATTGAGCTATCAAGGGGACCTCGTGGACCTGTAACTTGAAGCTCCAACGGTACATGAATAATTATTTAAACTCTTTAATTAAATTATTTACCATCCGTTAACTGTCGGGCACTCTACTAAAGACCGACAGCTGCAATCTTCACACTACAGATATATTTCTATGTTCATTGGACATAACTAATCAATAGTACGATGACCCTTCACAAATTGCTCGTAAGTACAGCTCGGCCAAAAATACCATTCTGCTTCTGTAGTTACATCTAACTCTTTAAGTATCACTGATCCCTCTAATGAACAATAGATCATAGTCCAACTATGACTAAACCCCTCTCGGGCCAGGAGTGGGTGTGGCACCACATTGTTCAAGACCTAGATCAGTCCTTAAGGGAGCAATTTATCCATCTTGTGTAGCTGTGTTTCCAACTCCCCAATTAGACAAATCCCCAATATGGTAGGCTTGTTGAGTCGGCGATCTGGCCACTCTCACCCATACAAATCAAAGGACCGCCCTCATAGACAGGAATTCACAACTCACTCAAGATTCAGGTCATGTTACCTATCGTCACCCTAGTGAAATGTAAGTCTCTATTATGAACGGTGTTATATAATGAGACTAAACATTTCGTGGTCCAGTCTTATACGAACTCCTTTGTATATAATATACCCGTTCACATGTCTATACATGAATGATCAGGATCAGATTATTTGTAGCACTTTACAACAATTGTAACACCTACAAATTGGGTCATACTCGTAGTGTCACAAGGATAAGGTACCCAGCTTTATCCATTTACTACAGACCATTTAGGTTATCACTTAAACATGATCCACCTGTATGTCTCTACATACATGTTTAAGTTACAAAGATAACCTTAAATATTAGTTTATTGGTTTGTGGAGAATGCAACTAAAATATCATATATTTTATAGACAAATAATTTGAATAAAATTATATATTTTATTAAAAACACAATGAGTTTGTTTAATAATATTTACAAACTATAGGACCCTACGAGATTTAGGGCATCAACCCCAACAACATATTGTCTAGAGCAAGTGGTTGATGTTACTGGGGTATAGTGTATGCCCTAATTTGTTGTATTTTTTACTTTATTTATATTATACATTTGGCTCTCTAAGCTTTAGGACAAATGGGAGATTATTGGGATTGTTGTCCTAAATCTCTCTTGTATTCTCGTAGTTTTTAAACTTTGTATAAACAAATTGTTATAAATAAAATAATTGTTTTTTTATGAGCATACACTCAATCCAATAAACTAAAATCTTAGGTTATTTTATGTAATTTAAACATGTATGAAGAGACATACAGTTGGATCATGTTTAAATGATAGTATGTAGTAGATGGATAAAGCTGGGTATCTTATCTTGGTGACACTATAGATACGACCCGCATTATAGATGTTATAAGTGTTGTAAAGTGCTACAAATGATCTGAATCTGATCATTCATATGGAGACATGTGAGCGAGGATATCTTATACAAAGAGTTTGTATAAGACCGGACCACGAAATAATTAGTCTCATGATATAATGCCATTAATAATAGAGACTTACATTTCACCAGGATGACCATAGGTGACATAACCTGAATCCTGAGTGAGTTGTGAACTCCTGCCTATGAAAGCGGTCCTTTGATTTGCATGTGTTAGAGTGGCCAAATCGCCAACCTAATATACCTACCATTGTGAGGATTTGTTTGGTTGAGGAGCTAGGAACACATCTACACAAGACGAAATTCACTTGTTCCCTAATGTCGAGGTAAGTAGATGAATTGCTTCCTTAAGGACTGATTCCGGGGCTTGAACAATGTGGCCACTGGTTGGCTGTCGGATTCATCGTCGCCCATGAACCCGTGCCTACACAAATAAAATTTGTATGCACCGAACTAACCTCTTACACTAACTAGTAGTACAAGTAGAAAGTCCGGGTTCGAACCATAGAGAGCCGATTTGGATTCCTCAAAAGTTGGAACTTGTAGGAAGTAACCAGAGGGGGAGGGGGGGTTGTGAAAAATTGTGAAAACAAAAAGTGCGCAATGAAAACAAATGTGTGAATAATCAATCAAACAAAATACTTAGCTTGGGTATTTATAGTTTAATTCATTCCTCATCAATTCTATCATAGACTATTCAAAAGATGCGTGACAATATTTGAATTAAAACTTAGCCTACTTGGTTAGAATCCTAACCGGTAGTCCATAAAATTAAGTTAATTAACAGAAAAACGAGAATCCTCAACCAATCAAACAATCAACATGCATTAAGATTCAAGGCAAAGCTAAGCTAATTAATCGATTGTCATCGTCTAACCAATTAATTGAGCAAGATTTATCTAAGTTAGAAAGTAAATGGTTGCTAAATGGAATCCCAATTTAACACAACAAACTAACTTAACTTATGCTTCTAGGTGACGACTGCTTAACGATTACAAATTAGGGGCAATCAAAGCAATCAGTTAAACATGCATAGCTAATTTGTTAGATTCTTCCATATACAAAAGTTGAAGAATATGCTCAAGATAAAATCTCATAAATTCATAATAAACTCACATAATTACAGTACAAGTCTTAAGAATCGAATTGGAACAAAATTAAACACTACTAACCCAAGCTAAATTCTTACCTTTTAGCCACAAAAAATCTTCAAAATCGATATAATTGCCAAAGGGGAAGAAATTTTTATAGAATTTTGGTGCAAAAGGGAGCTAAAACAAGGCTGGAACAGAGTGGCGACGCTCAAGATCGGGTGTAGGAATGGTTCTTTTTCTTGGCTGACCCTTGACGATTCCTTTTATAGAACTACCGCAGCGTCACAATGGTAGGGAGAGTATTGCAATGTTGCGGCGCATAATGGTCGCACTAAGGCGAGCATGATGCTCGCCTTGATGCTGTGCTAAACGCGCACTGAGGTTGATTATCCATCTAACTTCGTAGCGTCACAACGCTCTGGGAAAGCGTTCCAACGCTCCATATTCTGTCAAAAAGCGTTGGAGTTGTAGCGTGGAGCAACGGTGCGATGGTGGTGTCATGAAATCTCCCGAGCGTTGCAACTTTTGGGGCAGCGTTGCCACGTTGCCCTGTATCCGATATTCTGTCCAATAGTTTTGAGCTAGCATTGGACTTAGGTTTAATCAGAGTGTTGCGATGCTTGACAGGGCAACATCCTTCATTCCTTTGTCATTTGATCAATTTAGCTCCTAACTTTATCATTTTAGAGCCTTGTTGTCCCAAACGCTTAATCCAACTGCTTGTACACTCGAGTCCTACAAAATAATCAATATACCAAAATTAAGTAGCTAAAAAAATCTTGAGTTAAGCGGAAGAAGATAACACATTTTCGATGTAATCAAACACCCCCAACTTTATTTTTTATCGTTCTCGATCAAGTTAAAACAAGCAATCATGCAAAAATAATCAGATTGTCAAACTAGAATGCTCCCTACTCAAGCCTCAACAGTCAACTAGAATCAAATTCACAATCGATTAGGTAATAAAAAAGCATTCCATCATTTCAAGAACGATTTAAAAATTCGTTTTAAGATTTGTTATGCATGTTCAAGCTCAAAGCTATTTATTTTGAACATGAGTGAGCCCAAAATGACCTTATGAATCTTCCATTTATTTTTTTCCTACACTGGCTCAAAGAATCCGGAATTAGCTTTCCTAAATTCAAAGTGGTAATGACATCATAATGGATTGGTCAAAATCTAATCAGTCATCACCCTTACCTTTTTTTTTCTTGATTTTTTTTCTTTCTCAAACAAAGGGGACACTTAATCTAGGAAACTGATTTTCGTTTTGGCTTTCCCACATGGGTGTCATGCGAGTCATCCAACTACGGGCCAATTTTCCTTCAAAAGTGCCTAAGCTTACTCATTCCTCTAGGATACTTTAGCTCAGAGGGAAACCACGGGTGTCATGGCCGCCCTAGGTTAATCATATCCTTGAAGAAAGGAGTATATCCCAAAACATGCATAAATGAAAATTCTCTCTCTCTATTTTTTTTTTTTTTTTACTAGGCGATAGTGATATCAATTGACTACATCTCAAGCATGCATTACTAAATTGAACCTCAAAAAGACTAATATCTATCACCAAGGTCTATTAGAGTGACAACAAACTTATGGTCTCATAATTCAATTCTAAGCAAGCATAAAAGGTTAAGATAGATATGCAAAGGGCTTGAAGATGTAATAAAAAAAAGTAAGCATAATTTTTCAAAAACATTATGAAAATTATGAATCCTTTCATCCAACCTATTCTAAGGCAAAAATAATTCATACGAGTGTGTCATAGTCTAATCATCGTAAGGAATAAAATAGCAAGACAAACTCGATCAAGCAAGCATTGAAAAAATTCAGCCCAAAAATCCAAACAACTCACCCCCAACTTTAAAAACACACGTTGTCGCCAATGTGATCAAAATAAAGCACGAGGGATCAAAATACTTCCTTAGACAATGGAGTGAAGGAAGGATGTAGGACGCTCAGCTCAACTCTTTTTCTCACAAAAAATCGTAGCAAACAAGAATAATAGAAATAATTAGGCTCACCAAAAATAAAAAATTATTGAATTGAAATCTAACCATAGAGAGAAAATAAATTTAAATCTTGGATGCCTCCAGGTAGCACAAATATTTATGGGCGGTTGCTCGATTGTGATGGCTCAATTTCAGATGTAGACCAGCGAGTCCAACCAGTAGGCAATGTCAAAGCAGTCAAACGACTCGCCATCATGGAAGACCTTCAACCTATGCCCATTAATTTTAATAACCTTCCCTATCTCAAGATTAACAATGTCTACTGCACCATAAGGATAAACGTAAGAAACACTAAATGGTCCAAGCCACTTGGACCGGAGTTTACCAGGTATAAATTTCAAACAAGACTTATACAGAAGTACCTTTTGCCCTACTTGAACTTCTTGGGTGCAATCATTTTGTCACGAAGGTCCTTCACTCTTTTCTTATAAATCAAAGAATTATCAAAACACTCTAACCTGAGCTCTTCTAACTCCTAAAGCTGTAGAAGTCTGGCCTTCTTAGCTGCCTCTAAGTCCCAGTTGCACTTTTTGACTGCCCAATAAGCCTTGTGCTAAGTTTCAACTGGAAGATGACAAGTTTTTCCTTAAACCATCCGGTAAGGAGACATCCCAATAGGAGCTTTGAAGGTTGTCCTGTAAGCCCACAGAGTGTTGTCAAGTCGAAGGCTCTAATCCTTCCTTACTGGGTTGACCACCTTTTCCAAAATGGTCTGTACTTCCTTGTTGGACACCTTTGCCTGCCCATTAGTTTGGCGGTGGTATGGGGTGGCAATAAAATGTTGAACAAACAAAGAGGCAATGACCCGATTGCAAAAGTGTGATTCTTGATCGCTGATGATTGCTTTAGGGAAGCCAAACCTGCATAGAATGTTAGTCTTCAAGAAACCTACAACCACTTTAACCTCATCAGTAACTGTGGCCTTTGCTTCCACCCATTTGGAAACACAGTCCACTACCAATAAAATTTCTTATACCCACAAGAAGAAAGAAAAGATCCCACAAAATCAATCCCCAAAACATCAAATATTTCACAGAAAAAGGTAAGGAATTGTGGCATCTCATTCCTATGGGACAATCCTCCAGATTTCTAACACCGTTCACACGTTTTACAGCTAAAATATGCATCTCTAAATAATGTGTTCCAATATAAACCAGAATCTAAGATTTTTTTGGTGGTTCTCTTGGGACTGAAGTATCCACCACATGCATGCTTATGAAAAAAATTCTAGAATAGAAAAGAACTCGTCGTTAGGGACACACCTCCTAACTACCTGATTTAAACAAAATTTCCACAGAATAGGGTCTTCCCAAATATAATACTTTGACTCACTCTTGATTTTATCTTGTCTATGTCTATTCATTCCATGAGGGAACTTACCAGTGGTCAAGTAATTCACAATATCAACATACCAGGGAGTCATGGAAATACCGTCTACCTTGCTATGAGCCAAAGAAGGAAGCTATGCTATAAAGGGAGTCAAGGTTGTAGCATAGTTAGGGAACATACGTCCAAACCTAAAGAACCATGTGTTGAAACACTATGTGAGCGCAGGGGAGTGATGTTGGACGAATATAAAGTGATTGGTGAAGCAACCATGCATCCAACATAAGCTACCATGCGGTGACTTGAGTAAACTTGGGGAGCAAGGTCGGATTAACAGTAAAATGAGGTACGTGGTTGAATCAAGTGAAGTCTTGGTCGAGCCAAGGATGAAGTGGACTCATAGGAGAACATGCAAAAGGTTCGAATGCCACCTCAAAGGCACCTATGCGCTATGCAAGGTGTGGGCACCTAAGCTTTACGTGCAAGTAAGAGGTGTTAAGGGTGTTGCGTTGGGCTTTGCGTGGTGCTGACACATAGAGTTCCCATGCACACTAGGTGTCATGCGGTGAGGGCATAAGAATAGTGATGAGGACACTTCTGAAGGCCTATAAATACCTCAGAAAGGTTTTATTTCATCACATAACTCAAAATTCCTTCAAAAGAGGCTTAAAAGGAAAGGTTTGAAGAGAATTAGGGTTTCAGGTAGAGGCCTATATGTTTAAGTGGTGTGCCTATGCATTGAGTTTGTTGACCATGCGCCCAACTTGAGGTCTGTGTATTAATAAGGGAAAATTCAAGTGTCCAAAGATGTTGCCCTGCATCCAACTGCCCTGGGAAAGCAACCATGCATCCAACTGCTGCTGAGGAAGGCTACCATGTGTCCATTGCTATCCTAAGTTGTTCCGAGGATTAGTTTCATGTTTGTTGGAGTTGGTAAGCTAATTTTATGACCATGAAGATATTCTAGGGTTACCTTAGCCCTAAACATGGGATTTTAAAGTTATTATGATTCATTACAAGCTCAAGATTCGAGGAAGAACTCAAAAAGCTAAGGGGAGACTTAGAAAGAAGAGCTAGTACTGGTTAAGTGCGCGTGATTGTTTTTATAATAAATCTCATTTTAGAAAAGTTTTAGAAAACATGTTTTTATGATTTGAGTTGATGAAAATTCTAGTTTGAATATTCACTTGTTATGCTAAAAGTTATGTTTTTCGAAAGTAAGTTTCAAAAACCTTAGACCTAATACCAAGACGAGAACTCTGCATGCACGTATGACAATTGTTATGCATCAAGTTGGTTATGCATTAGCAAAGATTGAGTGTGTTGAGTCAATTCCACCTTAGTGAATGAAGGTGTGAGCATGGTTCCACCTCATTGCCTGGGAGTATTGAGATGGTCTACCCCATGGAAGTCCGGGTACAGGTTTGATGTATAAGTTATCATACGTTTAGAAAAATGTTTGCATATTTATTTTATGTTGGTTTTGTTATTTTAAAAATGTTTGAAATGTCACTCACTAAGCTTTCTGACTTACGTTTTCAAAATGCCCCCCCCCCCCCCCCCCCCCCATGTAGCAATGTGAGGAGTTCCAGACGTAGGTCCTGAAATGCCACACAAGGTTAATATTTGCTAGAAATTAAAAGTTCCTTAGCCATGTGCTTAGAACTAGGATATCTTTAGTAAACTAGAACTTGTAAAAAAACAAAAACTTTGTTCTAAGCTGTATTAAATAGATAATTGTTTAGCTGGGCTAAGAACCATTATGTAATAATTTAGTCCTTGATTGGAGGGCAAGAATAAGTGTAGTTGGGCAGTAGGTATCGTAAAAGGGGAGATATCCGTCGTCCTCATGCTACCTTTCAAGTGAAAAAGGTAAGTTTGAGAGGGGGTGTGATAAGTTGGTATCAGAGGAAGAGTTTACGAAAACCTTGGGAAGGTTGAGGAAAGTTAGTAAAGGTGCTAGCAAACTTGAGAGTTTGTTAGGAAAAAAAAAAAACAAAAGAATGAGAAAAGAAAAATGTAGAAGAGAAGTCTAGGAAAAGAACTAGAAATTAACACATAACAAGAGGTTAACATAACTATTAACCGAGGTTCACTCTTAATGTAGAAACATGCATCTTGGCAATAGGATTCGAGAACTCAAAATGCTCCTAGTGGCATTAGACTATAAGAAACAATGAATAGTGAAGGGACTTACCGTCCTCCATTCTCCGTTGATATGAAAAACCAATTAACTAATCCTATACTGGAGATGCAAAAAAAATCACCACAATGTACAAACTATGAGAAAAACCACAAAGATTTGTGTTTATTAAGAACAAATATTTGTTTTGGATGTAGAAGAGAGGGCCATATTAGGAAACATTGTCCATATTATCAGCAAAGAAATAAATTGAAAAATGAAAAGTTACGAGTGGAGAAGTTGTCAACCTCCAATAGTAGTAGTAGAGGATTTGCACTAGGAGTAATGTCCCAAACAAATTTTAACAATGAAGGAATTCCAGACTGAGTTGCCCTAACCATCTTGGAAATGTCATAGGCAACGACATCCCCCAAAAAATAGTTATTGAATTAAAACAAAAACCATAATATAAGGTATGTGGAGGATCTCAAGCTAAAGTCTGCCTCTTCTATCGGCAGATTGGGCATGATCACAAAAACTTCCTTTGGAAACAAGAGGAGTGGTTGGATTAGTGTTAACTCATCTCTTGGAAACTAGAGGGAGAAAAGGGTAGTATACTGAGGAACCAAAGAAAGGGATGCCAAAAAAGGAACATATAAGTAAATAGACAAAAAAAATTTGAAAAACTTGTGAAGGGTTGACTTACTGATTATGGTTATATCAAGTGGGCACAATTATATCTATAGTGAGGGGAGTGCAACTACTGGACTTTAGTGGAATGACTCGGTAGTTAACGAATGTTGGTTAATTAGGTTAAAGAGTTGAGCGTGTTAATCTCAGATCGTTAGAGTCCATGATCTGTAGGTTCATTAGGTCCCCATACTAGCTCATAAACGGATTAAACCTTAGAATAGTGTGATGAGAGAATTTAAAACGTTCAAATTCAAATTGAGGAAACCAACAATTTTATATGATATAATTACACGTTTAGTTATCAAAATTAAATGAAATTAGAGAATTGGATAATATTTAAATTTAATTTAAATATTACATGAATAAAGATTCATGATTGAGGAATTAGTGTTCAATTAAATAAATTGTTTAATTAATTATTAATTATATTTAAAAATTAATGATTGAATTAATTTTGTATATTTAAAAATTAATGATTGAATTAATTTTGTATAACATTAATAAAATTTCATATTAATTATAGAATCGATATTGAAATTACTGATTAATTTTGAAACTTAGTTTTAATTTTCAAAATAAAAAAAAAATGAAATTTCAATTGAAAATCATTTTTAATTAGAAAAACCCAATAGTGGGTTTTTCCAACTTGAACACCAAAAATATCCACTTAATCTTACAAGTAGGTGCTCTCATTTTCTTATGTAAATAAGTTGCATGAATGACTTGCACAAAACTGAGCAAGATTGAGCTCAGATAGGGGCTCATGCAATTTTGAATGTTGGCTAGTTTGAAGAAGAAGAGTTCTTCAACAAACCCGAAAAATCTGACTTCTCCTTTTCAATAATTTTCTAAATTCCTACTCATTTTGAACCCCACAATTCAATCTAAGATCTAAGAGAATAGTAGGAAAGATCAAGTGGTGGTCTACATCCTTTTGAAGTGAAGAATCAAGTTGACTTTGTGGATTGAAGGTGTTTTACAAAGGTATATCAGAAACCCTCTTTTTAATTCTATGAACATGTTTTTTTAGTTGCTTAAATTGATGAATTAGAGTGCTTAATGATTCTTTTTTCTTTTGCTAATTGCATGCTAACTCCAATAGTAGGATACCTTATAGAAGTGAAAAACTCGCTAGCAGTCCAATTCCAAATGAAAGATTTGGGAGAGGCGCAGTACGTTCTTGGGATCCAAATCATTACGGATCGTAAGAAAAAAAATATTGACATTTTCTCAAGCAACGTATATCGATAAAATGTTGGCTCGATATTTGATGTAAAACTTCAAAAAGGGTTTATTACCTTTTAGGCATGGGGTTTAGTTGTCTAAGGAACGATATTCTAAGACACCTCAAGATGTTGAGGATATGAGACGTATTCCATACGCCTCAACAGTGGGTAGCTTAATGTATTTTATGCTTTGCATTAGGCCTGACATATGTTATGCAGTGAGAATAGTTAGTAGGTACCAGTCCAATCCAAGGTGACTATTGGACGATGGTTAAGAACATTTTCAAGTAGCTTTGGAGAACAAGGGACTAGATACTGGTGTTTGAGGCTAAGGATTTGATCCCTATAAGGTACATCGACTCTAACTTCTAAACTGACAAGGATTCTAGGAAATCTATGTCAGGGTCAGTGTTCATCCTAAACGAGGGAGCTGTAGTTTGGAGAAGTATCAAGCAGGGATGCATAGCAGACTCCACTATGGAGGCTGAGTATGTGGCTACTTGTGAAGCAGTTAAGGAAACAGTTTGGCTCAGGAAATTTCTAAAAGATTTGGAAGTTATTCCAAATATGGACTTGCCCGTTACATTATACTATGACAACAGTGGGGTAGTAGTCAACTCGAAAGAACCTTGCAGCCATAAACGAGGAAAGCATATAGAGAGAAAGTATCACCTAATATGGGAGATAGTGCAACGAGGAGACGTGATTGTTGAAGATCGCTTGGCTTTCTCAGCTAAAGTGTTTAAGAGCCATCTAGAGAGTCTAAGTCTATGAGACATGTATATAGTATAATCTAGGGAAAGTGTTGAGATGTGTAATGGGTACAAGGATGCTCTAATTTATTATATTTGTATATTTACTTTTCATGTAATGTACATTATACATTTTGTTAGAGTAAACATGAAATACACAGAAGCTCACCGAATCAAGTGTGGGATGGGGGACTCGAACCTCAAACCTCGAGGTCGATTGTACGAGCACTATGCCAGCTGAGGTACACTCTTGTTCGCACTTAGCCTAATTTTTCACAATTTTGATTTGCATGTTAATTAATTCAACTAAAATCTAAAGTATTTAATCTAATTGACCATGCAATTAATTGAGGTTTTGACACTTCAAAACCTATTAATTTAAGTGTTGATTAATGGATAATGTGGGATAAATCCACAATCCATTTAAAAATATTTTTCAATTTTAATTTTCTATTAAAATCAAATTAAACAAAAAACAAAAATTCAATTATGAAATTGAATTATATAAATTGAAAATGATTTATTTTAAATAATTAATTAAAAAAATTTAATTAATTAAATAACAATAATTTAATATCAAATATTAAATTAATAAAATACCTAATTTGAACATGAATCCCTATTCATGTAATCAATATTTAAATATTTTGAACTCTAAAAAAATTCGTTTAATTTCAATAAAATTAAACGATAATTATATTGAATATAATTATCTAGACCCTAATTTGAATTTGAACATTTCAAATCCACTCAATGTTCTAATCTAAGGTTTAATCCTTTTACGAGATAGTAGAGGAACCTTATAGACCTACAAATCATGAGCTCTAATGGTTTGAGATTAATTGGTTAAACTCTTTAAACCGAATTAATCAATATTCGTTAACTACCGAGACATACCACTATAACTCAGTAGTTGCACTCTCCTCACTGTAGATATATTTTTGTCCACTTGATTAACCATAATCAGTAAGTTGATTCTTCACAGGTCGTTCGTATTGACAGCTAGGTCAAAATTATCGTTTTATCCGTGTAAATACATATAGCTCCTTAAGTCTCCACTGATCCTCTATTGAACAAATGATTTATAATCCAACTAATAAACCATATCCCTCTCTGTCATGAGAGGACGAGGCTCCTTTATTCAAGTCCAGAAGTCAGTACTTAAGGGAACAACCTATCAGCTAACCATAAGAAGGGTAGAAGTGAATTCTTTCTTGCGGGACTATGTTCCCAACTATCTATCTGGTTTTATCCCAAAAATTTGAGGCTTATTGAACGATGATGTTGAACCACTCCCATTTATGCAGATCAAAGGATAATTCCGAATAAATAGGTGTCCATAGTTAGCTCAGGATTAAGATTAAGTTATCTTAGGTCATCGATTTGAAATAGTCTGTTTTAACAGTAAACGGTTGTTATAAAGAAAAATGACTATGTTGTGGTCCGGTCTTATGCAAACGTCTTTTGCATAGGATGCCTCCACTCGCATGTCTCCACATGAACGATTTTGGGATCACATCGTTTGTATCAATATACAAAGTGGATCGCATCCATAGTGTCCCCAGGATGAGGTGCCCAACCTCATCCATATATTTATAGACCTTTTTGACTATATACTAAAAATTGACCTTCTTTTATGTCTCTACATAAAGTTTTAGTATTCATAATATAGTCATGGGTTCGTTTATTGGATTTTTCAATAATACTTTTATTGAATGAAGTCTCAATAATTCTTTTATTGCAAATAGAATATGTTCAAAATTACGAACTGCGAGTTTTAGGACATTCCCAAACATTTGACATTTCCACCTTTAGATCATTTATTGTATATACATCCCACTAACTAAAGTTTTAGCTCAAGTGGGAGTTTATTAGATTTTATGCCCTAAAACTCATAGATAGTAAATGTAACATTTGACTGATCATTAATAAAGTGTTATTAATGTTTATTACAATAAATAATTATTGCTTATCTTGTTTTATCTTGTTTAAACAATCCTAATCCAATAAACTAACATCCTAGACTAATGTATGAGTCTTGAACTCTATGTGGAGACATATGGGGATCAATGTTCAAGATACAACCTAAAGAGTATAGTATATGAAAAAGGCTAGGCACCTTATTCTCATGACACTATGGATACGACCCACTTTGTATTTGATACAAATGCAATGATCCAACGCATTCATGTAGGGGACATGCGAGTGGGGGTATCCTATGCAATGAGTTTGCATAAGACCGAACCATGAAATAGTAACCTCTAGCTATAACTCCATTGACTACTTAGGTTTCTGTTTCACTAGAATGACCCAGGCAACATAGTCTCAATCCTAAGTGGATTATGGACTCCTGTTCACGAGGGATTATCCTTTAATTTGTATAGATGGGAGTGGCCAGTTCGCCGATTCAATAAGCCTACCATTGGGGACGAGACCGAGTGGGGAGCTTGGAACATAATTTCACGAGATGAAATTCTCTCCTTCCTGACTTTAAGGTAAGTAGATGAGTGTTTCCTTAAGTGGTGTCTACGGGACTTAAACAAAGACCCTACCCTTCACTAGCCTGAGAGTGGTTTTTGTTTAATGGTTGGACCATAAACAAGTTATTCGTTAGAGGAGCACTGATACTTAAGAATACAAAGATAATCTAGGGGTAAAATGATAATTTGACCCAGTTGATGTTACGAACACTTATGAAGGACTAACTTGCTGTTACTGATCAATATTCGTGGACACATAAATATATCTGTAGTGAGAAGAGTGCAACTATGGATCTATAATAGAGTGTACTCACAGTTAACGAATATCAATTAACTTAGTTAATGAATTTAGCCAATTAATCTCTAATTGTCAGAGTTTCTGATCTATAAGTCCATTAGGTCTCACTGGTAGCTCATAAAAGGGTATTGAGGTAATTAAAGTAATTTGAAATATTCAAATTTACTACGGGAAAGTATATAATGTATGGTGATACATTATAATTAATTAAACTTTATAATATAAATTTATTTTGAATTTGATTCAAATTTAATTTGTGGGAAAATTAAATATTTAAAGGAGTTCAAATATTAAATTTAATATGAATAGAATTCACATTAATATTTAACCTATAGTTTTAATATGAACTCTATTCATATTAAATTTATAGGTTAAATATTAATGCGCATTAAATGCGCATTAATATTATAGGTAATATGAGAGAAAAATAATTGAATGTGATTCAATTATAAGGTGAAACTAAATATATGATATTTAATTTAATGATTAAAGAATTAAATTAAATTAATTGAATTAAAACTATAGGTTATGAGAGAGATGTATTAGAATATGATTATAATGTACCTTTAATTAAATATGAGATATTAATTATTTGATTTAATTTATTTTCTAAATTAAATAAATATGTTGTTATTAAATTAAATAAATAATTTATTAATTAAATAAATATTGATTTAAAATAAATTAGTTGTAATAAACTTGGGGAATTATATAAGAGTGGGAGAGATATTCTCCCTAACTTCCTCCTACCTCACTAGCCCAAGGAGAATATTAGTGAAATCTTTTTAGGGTGTTAAGTTGTTTTTGATCAGAGGAATCAAAATCGTAGATCCAAAAAATTGGTGAAGCCTCTTGATTCGTGAACGAAACAACTAGATAATTTTTGAAAGGTCAATACCAAATCGACACAAATCGGAAAGTGCAAGGGCTAACCCTAAAAATTTAAGAGCTTATTTCAATACTTTTTAGATTTTAGAAATTTTTTTAAGACATAATTGAAATTTCAATAGCCCTGTTTGGTAACCATTTCATTTTGTTTTTTGGTTTTTGAAAATTAAGTCTATTTCCTCTCCATTTCTTACAATAATTTGCATCTTTCTTAAGTACAATGATTGAATTATTAGACAAATTCCAAAAACAAAAACAAGTTTTTAAAAGCTATTTTTTTAGTTTTCAAAGTTCGGCTTGGTTTTCTTAAACCATTGGTAAGAAAAAGTTCAATCTGACACCATTGGTAAGAACACTAGTGATATAATATTACCACTCCTATTTTGATAATAAAGGAAGAAATTTGGAGGTGGAAGTAGTGTCTTATTGGAATTTATGTCCTAAAACTCGTGATTTGTAAACAATAAACTTATTTCTGATAATTCAATAAGTTGTTATTAAATATATGAATTGCTTATTTCTTTTTAGAAATAAATCTAAAAATCCATGACTATTATATGAGTACTTGACCTTTATGTCGAGACATAAAAGTGGATCAGGTTCGAGTAAATAGTCAAAATGATCTGTAGTATATGAATAAGGTTAGGTGCCTTATTCTGGTAACACTATTGGATGCGGCTCACTCTGTAGTTGTTATAAAGAGTTGTAAAGTGCTACAAACGAAGTGATCCTAATTCTTACATGTCATGACATGAGGAGTAAGAGTGTCATGTGCAATGAGTTTGCATAAGATCGAACCACGAAATAAGTCACTCTTACTTTATAATGTTGTTTGCTGTTTAAACTAATTAATTCACAACGATGACCTAGGTAACTTAACCTGAATCCTGAGCTAACTATGAACTCCTGTTTATTCGGAATTATCTTTAGATTTGCATAGCTGAGAGTTGGCTCAACAGCGCTAGCTCAATAAGCCTCCCATTTCAGGGGTAAGACAAGGTAGATAGTTGGGGATATAAGGTGCAAGATGGAATTCACTCCTACCCGCTTTCAGGGATAGTAGAGAGGTTGTTCCCTTAAGTACTGATTCTGGGTCTTGAACAAGGGATCCCACCCTCTCATTGGCTCGAGAGAGATTCAGTTTGATGATCAAATCACAAATCAATTCTTCACTAGAGGATCAGTGAGACTTAAGAAACAAGAGGTAGTCTCGGGGGTAAAACAGTCTTTTGACCCAGTCGTTATTACAAACAACCTGTGAAGGATTAACTTACTAATCATGGTTATATCGAGTGAACACAATATATCTACAGTGAGGGGGGAGTGAAACTACGGGCTTTAGTGGAGTGACCCACTAGTTAATGAATGAGGTTAATTCGGTGTACAGAGCTTAGTCAATTAATCTCGAATCGTTGGAGCCCATGATCTGTAGGTCCACTAGGTCCCCCTACTAGCTCATAAACGAATTAACCTTAGAGTAGCGTGATAAGTTGATTTGAAACGTTCAAATTAGAATTAAAGAGAATTGGTAATTATATGTGATATAATTACATGTTTAATTTTGGAATTAAAAATAATTGAAGAATCAACTCATATTTAAATATAATTTAAATATTAAATTCATGAATAGGGATTCATGGTGATAGTGGAATTGGTAATTAATTAATTTATTATTTGATATTAAATTAATTAGAATTAATTAAATTGTTTAATTAATTATTAATTTTATTAGAAAAATTAATTTTGAATTAATTTTTACAAAATTAATATAATTTCATTTTTAAATGTAAAATAAAAAACTGAAATTAATTTGTAATTTTGAAATTTGTTTCAAAATTGGAAGAATTAAGAAAATTGAAAAATCCCAAAACAGGGATTTTCCCACTTTCTTTCAAACTAGCTCACACATAATTCCATTATATTTCAGCACAATTTCTCAAGCAGCTGCGGTAATCCATGCATGTCTCTTTGCATGAAAGTCATGCAATATAAACTTGAAATTTGAGTGAAAATAGGGCAGGCAATCGATTGAAATTTTGCTGAGAAATAGTGATTGAAGAACTGTTCTTCAACCAGCAGATAAACCAGTCCTCCTCCTCTTTATTCCCTTAATCCAAGCTTATTTTGAGTCATACAACTCAATCCAAGGCACCAAGAGGATAGTAGAAAAGACCATGTGGTGATTCACGAGCAGAAATCAAGGAGATTGCAGTTGAAGATCGTGAATCAAAGGTACTTCAAAGGTTAGTGTTGAAACTTTTCTTTTAGTTTATGAGCATGCTTAGTTTAAAGCCAAAATTATGAATTAGAATGCTTAATGATCCTATTTTACTTCTGCAACATGCTTCCTGAATCCAACATGTCTATGGACTTAATTTTTTTTTAAGACCCTGTTTGGTAACCATTTCATTTTTTGTTTTTGGTTTTTGAATATTAAGCTTATTTTCTTCTCATTTCTTACAATGATTTGCATATTTGTTAAGTACAATTGTTGAATTCTTAGGCTGATTTTGAAAACAAAAACAAGTTTTTAAAAGTTACTTTTTTATGTTTCAATTCTTGGTTTTGATTTTTAAACAATTGATAAAAAAAGTAGATAACAACACAAGAAATTTAGGGGTGGAAATAGTACCTACAGGCTTAATTTTTAAAAATAAAATGATTACCAAAGGCGCCGTAAATGATTACAAGGGACCTTATTAATTTATTTTAATTTAATCTATATTTAGAAAAGGCTGTTAGAATTAATTAACAAATGAAACCACTAGATTCATGCCATTAACTACAAGGAAATTGTAGAATTATTTATATTTATTAATCATATAATTAATGCTGTCACATTGAACTAAGTACAACACTTTAATTAATTAGAAAAATTGGTGATTCCTTTTCTTTGTTTGTATTTTTATACAACAATGGAATCTTTTGATATATCAAAACTTAAATATCAAATCAATTTAAATTGAAATTTCATATGAACAAACAAAAACTTGGCCATGGATTAGGATGATTTAATGAAACCTAATCCGTAGGATTAATAAGTTTATAATTTCCTAATTAACATATTAGCCATTAACATTAAACACACTATTGTTAGGAAGAAAAAAAAAATTATTTGGAGATCAATCTAAAATTAGAACTAAAAAATATTCTTTGCTTTCACATTCATAACTTCATTATCAATTAGTGACATTTTGCAATTTTCATTTGCTTAATCTATGTATTGTGAGCATTTTTAGCACCATAATCACCTTGAAATGACAAATATTTAAATATCCATTTCTTTTTTATTTATTAAAAAAAGTCACATCTTTTTCTATATCATTATGAATGTCATAATATCTTATATCTATATATTTTTTTCCATGTTTTTTGTTAAGAAGAAAAATCAAAATTTGCCCCTAAATTTATCAACTAAAATTATTTAATTTGTCTAATCTTTGTGTCGCGAGGATTTTTAGCACCATAATCGACTTAAACTGAAGAATATTTAAATATCCATTTTTTAAAGAAAAAAAAAGTCACATCTTTCCTACATCATTGTGAATGTCATTAATATATTACATCTATACTTTTTTTTTAAGGAAATAAATAAAAAAAAATTGCCCAAAACTCGTCCAGTTGTATCAATTTACAGATTAAAATATTTTATTTTATTAAGTTAGATCCTAATCTTGAATAAGTTTAGTAATTCTTAAATAAGAGTTCAATTTTCCCTAATTCACCCATTATTTTTAAGAAAAGAATTATAAATATCTTTGAAACTTGTTAATTTCAATTAAATAAAATATTTTACAAAAGGTAATTTTGCTTTAGGCACAAATTAACTATTGAATAACTTTGTCAACATTTGTTGTCAACATTCATAATTTTGAACAAAAAGTTTAGTTCTACTGTGACGGTTTTCTCTAAAATTTTATTAACCTTATAATACAATATTTAACGCATAAGACGATACTTCTTTTTTTAACGATAAGTAGAGTGAGAATTTATAAAGGGTTAAAATTGCATTCTTTTTTTTTTATATATAAAAAAAATTAAGATTAACATTGGAACACTGAATATCTAAGTTTCAATTTGATAAAAGTAAAATGTAACGTTTTTTTTTGGGACAAAAACAATAACAACAACAAACTAAAGAAAACCGTCAAGAGACAACAAAACAAAAAACTACTGAGGGTAAGGAGTATGGAAGAGAGAATCAAAGTCTTTATTCGCAGGAAGAATGCACTAAAGGAGACGTCTCCTTAATCATGGGCCCTAAGAAAAATATCCTCAATCAGATAAGAAATCTCTTATATATTGATGGTCATATTACTTGGGAGATCAATCATCTCCAAACAGTCAGATTCCACAATGATTGTTCCAAGGTCAAGACGTTGGGACAACTGCAAGCCCCTAATTAATTGCCATAGCTTCCAGATACTTAATCTCATAGCATTTTAGGATAAACTTCATTTTAGAAAGACAACCATGATCGGGATGATCACGAAGCACCCAATCCAACTCACCCACATAATGACTAGGGCTCCAAGCAGCGTCAATGTTTATCTTCTAAGTGTGATGTAGAGGAAGAATGCATCCACATAGAGTTGTGAGCCGACGAGACTCAATACTCCCCATTGGGGTCCTATTAAAACCGTCTAAGAGTATAGGAGCAGTCAATTTCAAATGACTAGCAATATTTGCTCAAATCCTCTGTTTTAACATTAAAATTGGTACAATTTGACAAAGTTAAATCTAACAATATTTGCACAAATCCCGTGTTTTAAGATTAAAATTGGTACAATTTGATAAGTTTAATTTATAAGGTCAAAATTTATTCCCCCACAAAAAAAAAAAGTATTTAACTCGTCTTTTATTCTATTTATTTATTTATTTTATTTTCTTGATAATATGTAGGTGCATGAATCGAATTTCCAACTTTGAAATTGATGTACAAGATTTACGTCTTGAGTGAGAGAATTTGAACTACAAACCTCTTGGTCCCTAAATACTTTATGTTAATTACATTATGCTTACTTTGGAGGTTTAAACTATGTACCAAGACTTAATCTTTTTTCTTTTTTAGTACAATAGAGATCAAGAGAATTCAATTGATCTATGCTATTTTTAATTACCAAAACCTAATCTAACTAGCAAATTCATTTGCATTTTTACTATATTTATATATAGCTGATTAATCAAAAGTATGCGAATTCTATATAATTTAAGTTTATCACTCAATTTAATTCCTCGATCACAATATTGTAAAAGTTATTGCTTTTTGTCCACCAAAGTGGAAGGATTTGAAAGGAGTAACAAAATGGATTAAGAAATAATTGGAATTTGAATTGTGGCAACATTCTTAGTAAACAAAAATTATTTACCACAACCAAAAAGGAAAATAAAGGAAATCATTTCATTAAAAACACTATGATTACCTTATTGATTTGATAGCAAATTAACCAGTGTTTTTAAATAGTACTATTTATTATGAAAATAATTCATGTTTTCACAATATTTTATAGCTACCAAAATTTAGGATGGACTTAATTTGAATTTTTTAAATGAAAGTAATCAATTAAATGCTTTTCAAAAATTAATTGGTTGAGTTGTATTTTTAAACATTAATTTTAAAAATTCTAAAAACATTTATTATAATTGTTCTAAATTCTACAATTTCCTAGATTTTGTAGAAAAAAAAAACCCAAAAAAACTCATATCCTATCCGTTTGGAAAGAAAAAAAATTCAAGTGCCAATTTCAAGATGATTGTTCGCCTAATATATTATTGTTTAAAAGAAACGAAAATACAAATTTAGAATCGTAGTGTCCCATATTGTTCTTCAACTTAGAAAAACATTTAATACAATATTTTATTTTGATAACCAATTTATTTTTAATCATTTTTCTATTTTTTTACAATTATGCTTCTTTCTTTTTTGAAAATTAACCAAATTTGTAAAAATAGAAAAAGTTCTTTTAAACCATGTTAAAATAAGGGTAAGAAAATGGTAGTGCTTATAAACTTAATTTTCAAACGAAATAACAAATTAAATGGTGATTAAACAAGATCTTGTATGTTTGTATTTTTCTAGTTTCTTAACTTTAAAAATTGTTGAGTAAATTTCAAAACTTTTAGCTTTGTGTCTTGTGATATTTGAATTTTTATTTTAGGTATAAAGTCATTGATCTAGTTGTTTGATTTTAATTCACAAGCCTACTAGATACAAAGTTGAAATGTTACGGTTATATTATTTAATTGACAAATCAATCTCAATTTTTTTAAAAAAATATATCAGACATATATTAAATATAAAATTGAAAGTTCAGAAACTTGTTAGACATAAAATTTAAGTTTTAATATACTAAAAGGAATTAAAGTTCATAAATCTATTTGATACCTTAAAAATGGTGAGACGTTTTTTTAGACAAATTTCCAAAATGAAACTTGTCATATTCCTTAAATTACTTCATTTTCTTTATATGTAGCTTTCACTCAAATAATTTAGGCATCTTTTTTTATGAATAACAAATTCAAACTTTATCCAATTTATTTTCTCAACTAGAAAACATCATCTTTACTTGAAATAAATCAATTATCCACTAACAATGCCATTATTTTCAAAAAGACATCATCATTTAAGTTATCGGAGAACTTATGTTGTTACAAAAAATATTTGTTTAAAAACATTCATATCAATACTCGAACAAATATGCATTATAGAAGTAGAAGTTAATTACATAATTATATTATAATACAAGATTAAAAAGATTGATTTTTCTTTTTAAAAAAAAGGGTATTTAGAGAAAAGGAGTCAATGTCACACCTAGCAATCCAGTTTTAAAAAAACATTATAGAGAAAGGCTTTGCCTAGTCATTGAAAAGGAATTTTATATTAACAATTTACAATAATGTCTTGATGAATAAATAAAGGTTAAAATCACATTTTTTGGTCCTAGATTTTTATAGAAATAACATTTTAATCTTCAATAAACTTTAATTAGTACTGATTTAATATCCAACTTTTAAATTTGTAACAATATATTTTTTTATACTTTCACATTTATAATAGACTAGTTTCAATCATGAAAAATCATTTCAAATTAAGTGTCAATTTTTATTACGTAACATCCGAGTCTCTATTTATAGTTTATAAAAAATATTGAATTTGATTAGTTTATCCATCTACATTGGTAAGAAAGTTCAATAAATCTTAATAATATTTTTCACAATAAAGACTAAATAGTTAAAAATTGTTAAGCAAGAAATAAACTTTTACTTATTTAAGTTCAAGTACTAAATTATCACAAAATTGAAAGTGTATAAATTAAAGGTCCCTTGATAACTATTTAATTTTTGAAAATTAAATCTACAAAAATTCTACTTCATCCATTGGTTCCAAGTTTTGTTGGGTATATTTTAAGAGTATTTTTAAAACCAATTCAGATTTTGGAAACTAAAAATTTATTTTTCAAAATTTGACTATGAATTTAGTTCTTTTACATAAAAAAGATGTAAATTCTTGAAAAAAAATATATTTAATTTTCAAAAACTAAAAATAAAAAATAAAATAATTATCGAACGATCTGAATTACTATCCGTTAATTAGTGTTTTTTTCAACTTAAAAATAAATAAATAAATAAATAAAACAAAAGTAATGCGAGGAAAATTGGGAATGGTCAATGATGAGGTTCTTAGAAGACGCGGTCAAAGCCACGCGCACACCGTGTATGACTAATTGCGCTTGTGCGAAGGTGTTTCACACGTGTACGACTTTCTTTTTCTTAAGGTTCTTTGGGCCCCATTTCTGGGCCTTCTTCTTGGAGATCACGCCTTGTGGGTCCCACCACTGAGCCCATAAGGGCCCATAGTGGCATTTTATGTAAATAAGTCGTCCTCTTGGCCCTTTTTAGTTAGAAAAAGTTTCGACTCTCGAGGAGATGAGGTTTGGATGACGTGGATTTTCCAAAAATTAATGATTAGAATACACACATCATTGTTATCCTTTTTTGTTCGTGGTAATGTTCTAACTTCTAAGGATACAAAAAGTTAAAATTGAATTTATTGTTTGAAATTTAGAAGTTTAAATTGAAATGGATCCATTTACATAATTTATTAATCTTATATTTAAAAATCGTTAATATACCTATTCTTGAAACGTATGTAAATTTTTCCAAATGATAAATGAGTAAAATTGATGATTAAAATTAATGCATTGACGATTTACAAAGAAATCCTAATTGAAAGTCTAAATTGATTCAAAATTATAATTTTCACATGACATTTTTCTTAATATAATGTAATAGAGGGTATAAATTGACAAATATATAAAAGTTCTAGGTTTAAATTAGTACATCCATTAATTTAGAATTTTACTTGATACAATTTTTAATATTTAGAATATAAATACACATTTTTCTTATAAAGTTTTGAAACAAATGTTCCGAAGTTTCTTTGGTTAATAATTAAAAAAAAAAAAGTTAAAAGCAAAGTGAAAAATAGAGTTAGAATTCATGTTGTTAATGAGGATATATGTTTAGTAGTAAATTTCAAAAGGATATCAATTTAAACAATTTGTTCAAAAGTGCTTGATTATTATTTTCTTATGATATTTACAATAATTAGAGTATGAGAATTTGATCCTTTTGATTTCGAGAGAAAAAGAGTATATATATTTTTTTTCCTTTCTTAGACAGTTTTTGTAGTGAGGGAATCAAACGTTCACTCTCGAAATCAATAATACAAGTTTTATATCAATTAAGTTCTGTTTATTTTGACGAATATATGTCAATTACTATGCTCACCTTGACAACTCTTATTGTTCTTATAACTTTATCACTACATATGTGTTAACTTATACCTACTTTATTCTATAAATGTAGGCTTAATACTTGTCCACATTAATATATTCATAAACATATTAAAAAAGAAAAATTATATTTTTAATTTCTAAATTTGAAAAAATAGATGTATTTCATCGTTATGTTTTCAAAACATACATTTTAAAACTAAATAAGGGTAATAGTCAACCTCATAAAAATTGTTGTGAAAAATTAATTGTCCTTTAGTACTGTTAAAAAGAAAGTAGTTTTCCAATAATAATAGAATGCAATGATTTATAATTATGGTCTCCTTTGATAGAAGATAGAAGGTTTGTTTGTTTCTTTTTTTTTCTTTTTTTTTCTTTTTTTCAATTGAAATAAAGTTATTAACATTTTTATGTTATTAATATCATATAACAAGAGGCCAATTTTGAAGATATTTCTTAAAGAGACTCATGAAAAACTACTTCCCAAAATCAAACTCTAACCTCAAATAGTAATATTTTTTATCAATAAATTGTAAAAATAAAATATTCATAAGAAAAATTAGAATCTATTTCTATAAAGGAATAATGCTTTCAATAAATAGGCGGTGTATAAATAAATGCAGATAAGGTAGAATTAGATACTCAATAATAAGAAGCTGACTATGCGAATATATTGTTGTGTATTTATATATTTTCTTTTTATTTTATTTAGTACAATAAAGGGAAGTCTTTCGTGTGTTATTACATGTCAATTATCGCTGAGTTAAATTTATTTTAAAAATTATCTATTTATTTTTAGTATTTTTTTAAAAAAATAAATTTATATATCTAAATTTTGAAGACTGTATCAATTTAAACAATATATTTTCTAAATGTATTAATTTACACACTTTTTCAAATGTCGTGAGAAAAATATTATGTGAGACTTATAATTATTTTTAATTAAACTCCTAATTGTAATAAGTTAATCAATTTAGACAATTTATAAAGATTTCATTTGAAAATCTCGTCCATATATCAATTCTTACTCATGCGTATACTTCCTTAAACGTCATATTAAAAAAAATAGGCAATTAAAATTAATGCGTCGTTGAATTTAAAATAAAATCCCAATTAAGTATAAAATGATTTGCTTATGAAAGTTTAGAAATTTAATTGATAAAATCATAAAGCTTACATAATTGATGTTTGTCCAAACAAAACGTAATGAATAGTATAAATTGATACACTTATGAAAATTTAAGGTTTAAATTGATACATTTATTAATAATTTAGAATTTATGATCCCAAAGCGTAGGGGCATAAATTAATATTATCTTTTTTTTCTTTTATAATCATTTACATGCATATTTATGTAAAAAAAACCAATGATATCAACACTACAAGAATTTTGGGCTTTAATGACGGTGGAAAAAAAAGTAAAAACGGATGTATAATTTCGATATTTTTTTAATAAAAAAAGCGAATCTTTAATGTCGGTTACAATGTCGGGTTAATAGATACCTATTTGTTTTTTTTCCCTTTAGTGAAAATATATCCTCTCTTCCATTTCAATATCTTTCCTCTCTCTTTTCTTACTTATCTCCTCCAAACCCTTTCTCCCCACACAACCCACGTCCTCTCCCTCAACCTTCACAATCTTCATTCCACAGCCCATCATCTTCGTCTTCTCGACGTCTGTTCAATGTTGTCCACGTTGTTCAGTGTCGTCCATGCCATTGTGAGCTTCATATCGATCTATTCGCGTGCAAGCTTCTTCCATCCAGATCTGTGACGACGACTCCTTCCAGCCCGAGCTTCGTACCAGCCCTGTTCAGATCTGAGAGATTGACTTCTTCTAGCATTGTCAAGCTTTATTTCAAGTTCGCTCCAAATCTAAAAGTTTTTCTCTTCACACATTTCTCATTTCTCTCTCAGATCAGAGATTTGAAAGTTGTTCTCTTTGTATGTTCATTCTAGATCAATACATGGAGTGACGCGGATGGTCAGGTTTAGGCAAAGGTGTCGTGCATGGATCTGGATGGAGGTATCGTGCACGGATCTGGACGAACAACTTGGAATACTTACGACGGTGCAACTCTAACCAGAAGTAGGATGCGCCAATGAGGTCGACGGCTAGGGTTGAGATGTTTGTCTTCCAATTTCATTTTTATGTAAATAAATTACGGCGGTTAGGGTTAAATCATCTTGGCTTATTTTCCAGTTTCATCTATGAGACAGAAACGTTGTTGAGTTTGAAAATTGAGATTGAAAAATTTACTCGCAGTCTGGTAAGGCTATAAACATTTCAATTTGTGTTATCACTATTATTATTAGCAATTTGTCCTCAGGAACATTTCAACTTGTGAGGCTCTGAACATTTACTCACATTCTAGTGAGGCTCCAATAAGTAATATTTCAATCTTCAGTTGAATATGAAAATTTTAATGCCTGTTACTGTCACACCCCCTCCCGAGCCTTGTCTCCCAGACTCGAAAGAAGACGTGAAGACAGTTAATACCACCTTTGTGATACTAACCGTCCAACTTAATACTAATTCACAAATAGCAAATAAGTAATAACTTAATTAATTTTTATGAACAGTTACAAAGGTTTGTACTATTATACAATATTAGCTTTAACAATCCTAATGACTTTCACGATAACCCAATCCGAGTCTCGCACTGTGAGAGAGTAGTAGTTTCAGACCTTGGGTGGCTTTTCCCAGAATGTTCTGCTTCCCGCTACCTGGGGGGGGGGGGAATAGAACATTGGAAAAGGTGAGCTAGAAAGCCTAGGTGAGTGGCACTCTTCAAATGAAAACAAGTTTTGTTTAAGGAACACATTTGTGGAAAAACAATTTTCACACTAAGACAATCATCACACATAATAATGCAACCCTTCCAGCCTGGTAACTGGATATTCTTGATATGATCATGTATTTCCTCGAGTATTCCCGATATGAATAATGTGGAAAAAATCCTTATACCCTTATAGCTCGCCGAATGTGCACATGTTGACAGTATCTCGTTAGACGTGCTATAGACACACTAACAATTTCCTAGGGTACAGTTCTAGCTTCCAATGCAAATCACAACAAACAGAACAACATAAATCACATTAACTAATAAAATAAAGATAACATATTTTCTGATCATGCCAATTTTCCAAACTTTATATTTATATAAGATCATATATATATAATTCAACATACGAAAATAATAAAAGCACTCATAGCCCTCCTGTTATTCTTCAAGAATTCTCCTAGCACAGCTCCTAACCCGGATTTCCTTAAATTCCACTTCTTTTTAGAGAAATCCCAAATTAGTCCAAAAATTCCTCCAATAATTCCATTTTAATCGAAAAATAACTCAAAAGTAAAATAACTAGCTTAACCCCTTAAAAAAAATAAATAAAAATAAGCCTAACTTCCCAAAATACAGCCTTTGGAGGTTATTTTGTAGGCTGATGGGCACTGAGGTTGTAAGAGGGGCATTGCCATGTGCAGCTGGGTGTTAGGCTCCACACAGGATGGACAGGACGCAGCGCTGGGCGTCAGTTGGGCGATTGCATTCGCGAGGCAAGGCAACGGGATGCATGCAAGCATGTGCTAGGGCGCTCAGCTGCGCGGCCGTGCATGCTAACGAGCGTCCGCGCGCTGGTGAGGACAGACGGGCAGAGCTGAGCGATGGGGTTGTTGGGCGTGCGCGCAAGCATGAACGACAGGCGATGGGCGTATGCGTTGTGCTATGCATCCCTCGGGCCTTCAGACTTCCAATGTCGATTCCTCTTCCCTCACAACTCTAATTCAGATGTCAGCCCAGAATCTCTTGCTTCACTCTTCTTCGAACACTCTCCCACTAAAATTACTCAAAATGCTCGAGTGATTTGTGAAAACCAAGCCCCCTAAGCTACCCTATTTATAGGCGTTCAAACTTGCCCTCAGCTTGACACATTCTCCTTCCGCGCATGTCTAAGTGCCCTTCCCTTATGTTACCAATGCTTTCCCTTGACACCTCTGTCCTGAAGTGCCTTCATCTCCCTTGGCTAATGAAAAACCTCTACTTTGCATGTCTTCTCATGCTTCCACCTCACCTTGGTTCAAGCTCAACTCACCCTGATCAGCCACTTGTCCAGATGAGTTGTTAACTTAACCTTATTCTCCAAGTCACACCTTGTCAACGCATACTCCAACCTAATGGCCGTATGCCTCTCATGAACACATGCCATTATAACACTTGGCCCCTTCTTGTGCTCACGCTACTTCAAGACCATCACATGTTCCCCTTTGGCCGCACACTTCTTTCCACGCACGACCCTCTTTGGCACATACCCTCTTTGGCCAATGCATCCTCCCTCATGTGCTCGTCCTTTACACATAGGTCGTCACATGCTCTTCATCACATACAACACAACCAATGCAAACCTCCTTGCCTAGGCCATCTTTGTCACATGCGTCCCATGAGGCCCTCCGTAAACTCACGATGTCTTAGCCATCGCATGGCTTCAACACAAAGGCATTGCCTCGCCCACTCATGCGATTAACTAACCTCTAATTGCCTTGGCCAACACCTTTCCCTAACCTCACAAGTCCTTGTGTGTCGCATGCCCTTACTCTCAGCCAACACCTTGCGTTTGACATGTCCTTCATGCCTCCCACCTAGACAACTCTTTCATGTCATTGCTTGGCCACCCACACCATGCGTCCATCATGGACTTACCAAGCACAACACTCATTGCTTGGTGTCTTGGCCGCGTGCTTCATAGTAATGCATGGTGTCTTTATGCGTTCCATCCTTAGTCAATAAGCTTGCCTAACCTCTAATGACAATGTCATTACCTAAACTTCCCATTGTTTTGCACATGTTCCTTCTAATGCATGGCATCAATGCACACCTTCCATACTTAGCCAAAATTTTGTCTCCTAAAACCTCACTTAACTACAACTTATGTTTTAGCCTTTAAGGTCTAGTTTTCAACACTTGAGGCATTTTCCTCCTCTTTTATCCTTCTTCAAGCTTTCTTACTAACCAAATTCTAACCTAATTCACTTAGGTGAAATTTCAGGGTTTTACAGTTACTATAGTTCTTAATGTTAGCATTACTTCAAATAATTAATTCTTTCACGACGTGATAAAAAGATTTCATAATTTGAGATCATGTTCTGTTTGAATTTTCTTATTTGCATATCTGAACATATTGTTACTCAAAGAGAAGAGTTTAGTATATTATGAGATTTAAGAAACAAGACACTCTTTACACGTGTATCTTATAGAAATTTTAATTTGATTCCACATAAGATTTTTTATCCTAACATTTGTGATGAACCCTTGTAACTTGAATTTCAAGAAAGCTCCTCTCCTCTGATATATTTGAATTGTTTCATGGTTATGTTTCTTCCAGGTACTCATCTTTCTCCAAGGAGTAACATGTCCTCAGGAACTTGAAATTGAGGCAATCATTGCCCTTTTTGTTTGATTAGCAATTCAACATTAGGAACATACTGGGCACATTCTTTGCCTCTCAAAATTTGAAACCTTGTGAGAGCATTGTTTAAGATGATCTTTACATAATTTATGAGAATGCAAAGCATCACAATTGCCCTACTGAGTTTGTGAATTTAAGTGTTGATGTGGAATTTCAACACTACCACTAGCCTTCGAAGGTTATTGGATATATTTGATACAGAAAGCTTTATTCTTGATCTTACAATGTTAATGTCTTAACTGCTATTAATTTTTTGGATTTCTAACATTTCAGTAAGACATGAGCCCTTGTATACTTCTCTAATCATCCTTATCTGCGTCCATTACTTTAATTCTTGTTTATACGATTAGTATTTTCTTTTAATGATTTGTATGATTGAGAAGTTAATGTCTATTTCGAAGTTATTATGTGAAAGCAACTTCTTGCTTAATAGAACAAAGGTCCAGTGAAAACACATTAGGATAGCTGTTACTTGGAAGTTTTCATCTTATATCTTCAAGTTTTTTTTACATGCATGTTGATGTGTTTTAAAACAACCGGAGTTGTTATTCTTTTCAAATTGATTTTCTAACTAGCTCCTAGATTTCCCTAGATTTTTTTGTTTAATTTTGTTTTATTTGGTTAATTTAAGAAGTTGGTAACGAAAGTTTCTTGGTGCATAAAGACTATGTTCTTATGTTTCCTTTTTCATCGATTAGCTGTTAGTTATAAAATTTATCGATTTGGTTAATTTAAGAAATACTTTAAACTCGATATTCTTGGTGAAAGATTTCTCATTTGGACTCATTTGTTTTTATGCGATATGATAATCTTCTTTCTATATATTGATGGAGATGACAACTAGGCTTTCTATGCATCATTTAAGGTTTCTTGCGAGTTTCTTTGAGAATTAATTGATAAATTTTGAAAAATCACTATTAGGAGTTTGAAACTAATTAGGAGTATTTAAGTTAATTCTTAAGACTCTAGTTTATTCTAAAGTGTTGGAGTGCTATGACTATCTTGTTGTTATGGTAGTCATAACTTAATTAGTTATTGTTTATAGTTTCTATCGAGTCATGATATATATACTGGAGTTTATTTTAGTTCATAAGTTTCATTACCTTATTATTTCTAGAGGAGGAGTAGAAAAAGAAGGCGAAGGATCAAGAACTCCAAATGGATCACGAAGAGAATGAACCAATTGAGCTTGCTCTATTTCAAGTTTCGAAATGTTACGTTTATTTGGTGAGTAAATTATGCCCTGCACGTCTCACAACAAAGATTTTCATTATGAAGAGTTTGTTTTTTCTCTCCTAAGAAATATTATTTTGATTTTCTCCAATCTCTTTGATATCAGTCTCTGCTAGTTTAGGGCCCTATTGACCTTCCTTTTATGTTTTGGCTCCACCCATTCTTCCATCCTTTCTTCTCATTGTCTCCATTCTCGCAAGTAAGTTACAAGTGAACATATTGTACTTGGTTTTTTAAAGGTATTCTGGTTTTGTAGTTTCCTTTAGAACTTTAAGAATGCAAACAACTTTGAATGTTATTATTATCATTTTTTGGAACTAATGTATACATCATGTCTCATACTTTGATGGATATGAGTGAATGATTAATTTCTCTCTTGATTGCAAGACTTAGTTCCAATCTTCATCTATACAACCATCAATTCTCAAGGTAGAAAAGTATACAATTTCAACCTTTGCAAGACCCGTCCAAGTAAGGTCTACTTTTGATTTTTTAGGGTTTAGAAATCGGGTCTATATTTTTCTTATGAGTTGTCTTCCATTTATTCAATTATTGAGTTTTCTTGTATGACAAGTGCAACAGAGGAGTAATTGGTATCACAGTCTCTTTATGTTTTTTTTTAGGGAACTCTAGATTCAACACATTATGTATTTGATCTTTGAAAAATGTATGACTTATGGAATGTTGTTGGTTGTAG
This sequence comes from Benincasa hispida, assembly GCF_027475165.1. NCBI lineage: Eukaryota > Viridiplantae > Streptophyta > Magnoliopsida > Cucurbitales > Cucurbitaceae > Benincasa > Benincasa hispida. Next base: position 10,829,626 of record NC_143482.1, read on the forward strand.
GTTTGGACTAATTTGAACCCTCCAAAATAGACAACCAGCTCTCTTGAACTTTAGACTTTCGAGCTCTATGTATCAATATCAATGGTAGGTTCTTAGTTAAACAATTTATCATTTTCTTTGTTGTGAATTAGTTAATTTTGTTTATTCAAAGCTAAGTTGTATACATACAAGCAATTAAGATTTTATTTTGTGCGTATACAAGTAAAAGAGAAATACTATTGATTTACATGTATGCAAACAATTTTTTTTTAAATTTTTTTTTAATGACAAAACGATGACATACATTTAATATTGGACAATTACTGATAAAAAGTAGGTGAAAAACTGACATTAAAAATAATGTTCAATGTCGGTTGAAAATTGACATAAAAAATAGTATTCAATGTTGGTTGAAAACTGACATTGAGATCTTGGTCATCTATAATGTCGATTTAAATTAACATTAAAGACCTTTTATAACACGATCTTTGATGTCGGTTGTCAACCGACATTATATCCCTATAATGTCAATTTTAACCTGATATTAAAGTCTAATTTTGTAGTAGTGCAAAATTATTAAAACCATAAATGTATATATTAATTTTTGAATATTTCACCTTATTAATTAAAATATATATCTTTAATTAAAAAGTTAGAAGTTCGAGATAGACTTTGCGACCAGAAAAAATTATAATCACACATAAATACAATAGAATTTGATGTCTTCAAATTTTTGTAATATATAGTTATAAATTATGTATGAATGTATAAATTATTGGTTTTTATTAAATGAAAAGAAAACAATAATTGTAAAAATAAAGAAGGAAGCTGGAGAAAGGAAGGCCAAAGAAATTGGCAAGGAAGTGGCTAGACTTTTGTGGCAAACAATGACAAAACAAGTTGACCCAATTTTCCTTGTCTCATATTCTATATTCTATATTCTAATCACTTTCATTATAAAAAATAATGAAAGTTTGAGGAGCTTTCTAATTTTAATTGGCTTATTTTTCTTTTTTTCTTTATCTTAATGAATGACTTATAATTCTATGGTTGATGTGTAGTTGATTGAGAGAGATTTTTTCTTCCTTCCCTCATTTGTACAACTAAAAATCAATCAAGCCATATCATTTATCTATGCCCAATCCAAAGCCTTGATCAGGTTGTTTTGGTCTTCTAATCTAATTTAATTTTTTGATATACATATATATATATTTATGGCAATGGATATAATTCTTTGGATAGGATTTTGTTTTTAATTTTTAATTTTTAATTTTATATTTATTTTCTTTGTGATGTTCACATATCTTAAAGTGAAATTTCTAGTAAATTCTAAAAAAAAAAAAACACAAGTTTTTTACTTTTTCTTTTAGTTCTTATAACTTGGTTCGTTTTTAAAATATTAGTATAAAATGGATAATAAAAGTTGAATTTTTTTTTGGTGAAAATAGTATTTATAAGTTTAATTTTCAAAAATAGAAAATAAAATGTCAAAACATTATCAGATGGGACCTACATTATTTCATCTCTTGTTATAATTATTGGACTCCAAAACAACTGTTTTCATTGAAAGCCAAACTTTATCCCTTTTGTTTAAAATTACTGAGGTTGAGTTAAATACATTCTACCAACATGAACATAGTTTAACTGACATGAACTTGTATTATCAACTTTGAGGACTGATGTTCGATTCCCTACCCTGTATATGATAAAAACAAAATGCACTCTAAAAAGTAAACTTGTTAAAAGACACAAGTTCAATTAGTAAAGGTTAAAGCTACAAAGTCGTTTTTTAATAATAATTTTAGTGTTAATAATCATCTTTTCCTAAATTTACCTTTGTAACAAAATAAAAAACAATCTAAATATAACTCAAGTAGAAGATACTAACTATCATTTTTTAAGATAAAAAGATGGTTCAATTTCCACTCCCACAATTATTGAACTTAAAAAAAATTATAAAAAACAAAATTGTTGTTAAAAGACATCAGTTCAATGGGTAAATGTTAAAGCTACAAAGTTGTTTTTCAATAATAATTTTAATGATAATAATCCTCTTCACTTTAATTTACCTTTTCTTCAAACAGAAACAAAAACAATTTAAATATAGACTCAGTAGATAAAATACCAATTATTATTTTTCAGATAAAAGATGATGGTTCGAACCACCCCACAATCGTTGAACTAAAAAAATTATAAATGAACACAATAAAAAAAAAAAACTATAATTTATTTTTCCAACAAATGCAACTAGAATGAAAAGATAAAAATAAAAAATAAAACGTGGGTAGATTTGGATTGATATAGGGTAGTTCAGTAAGAGCTATGTCTCATCCAATTAGCTACTTAAAATTTAATATCCTACTAATTTTCTTAGTCAATAAAGATAGTAGGTATGTGAAAATTCATACCTACATTACATGTGATAATTTTTCATTGAAAAAGGAAACTTTATGGGATAAAATATATTTGCATGAGTCATAATGAGACATTAAAGAAAGAACAATAATTTGAAAAAAAAAAATAATTAAATGGTTATGAATTGTAGCCATAAAAGGCAATAAGCAGAATGCAAAAGCTAAATATAAATAGAACATAACATCAAGAATACTTAAATATGTTAGGCCTTTTCCCCTTTTGGTGGGTTCAAACAAATATTTTTCTTTCTTTAACTTTTTCAATTTAAAAAAAAAAAAAAAGTATATGCTTTTAATAATGATTGTAAAGAAAAAAAAAACAGCATATTCTACATACAAATTAATTTAATTTTATAATTATTGGTATTTCCATCATCATTGTTATAAAGAAGAAGATGCATGATGTCTTTTCTAGCAATCATACAATTGCCTTTTCTTTTACTCTAGGACAGCTTCTAATATTCCATTTCATCATTATCTAATTATAATAATATCATATACTTTTAACTTAAATTACAAACTAGTCCCCCAATAATTTGTTTATTTATTTTTTTAAGGAGAGTTTCTTGTAATTTAGTTGGATTTTTTAAAGGATAAATGTTTTAAATGAGAAAATTATTAAAAATATTTTCAAATATAGAAAAAAATGTGACGGTCTATTAGTAATAGATATTGATAGACATCTATTAATGTTTAGGGTCTATCAATGGTAAACAGTGATATTTTACTATATTTATAAATAAGTTATCTCATTTTCTTACATTTGAAAACAACTCTTTTTTTAAATCATTTATAAATTACTTTTTTTCCACTCAAAAATACTATAATACAGTCAACTAGTAAAAAATTAAAGAATTTCTCAAAATTTAAATCTAAATGAAGGGATTAAATTAAAACTTTTAAAATGTTTAGGACTACGTTTATAATTTAATTTCAATTTTATATTATTTCTCACTCAAATATCCAACAACTAAAAAAGGAAAAAAAAAAGAGAGTAGTGAAGTGTTCTTTATTTTATGGGTTTATTTTTGGCAAACATTATTCTTTTCTAAAAGAAAAAAGTTACTCTAAAACTATATTTTTTAAAAAACTAAAATTTAAAAATATTGTTATGTAATTTAGTCAAGAGACTAGATAAAGTTGTCTCCTCAGGAGACTTCTCCTTAATTTCCAGAAAGACATACTTTTCCAATAACTTTTCAAAAAGAAAATTAAAAGGTACTTATTTTATCCTATATATAATATAGGAATGTCATGAGTTGGATTGAATCAGATTAATACACTTTTCAGATCCAATTCAATTATTCGAATTATGATTTTTTTTTTCCATTCAAAACAACCCTAATTTAACAACGAACCTAAACTATTGAATAAACATAGAGCTAAACAAATCAACAATAAGAATAATAACCTCGTTTATCTTTTAAAAGGGGTAAGATTATAAGGTTTTTCCACTTTTAGTGTAATATCCATTTAAGCTTCACGGACTCTACACCATATTAGAAAATCATGAAGATTTCTCTCAAAACCAACATGTTATTAAACGAGTAACCTATGTATCAATCAAAGATTGTGAGATATTTCTATCTTTCTAATATTGGATCAGGAACACAACACAAAGGCACCAAACTAAAAAATATTTGGGTTGGATTTGTTCGGAATTTTCAGATTCTTCAGATTAATTTTTATTGAAGCATCCAAAATGTGACACTTAAATTGAGAATGGGCCTTGATGGAGGTCCACGCGAACATCCTGGCAGGCAAACCAAAAGCCCAATCTTTTTATAACCTAGGTCCGTATCGTGGCCCAGGAACAATTTTGGGCCCGAAAAGTACCAAACTGAACCAGTTTCGGCCCAAATGCTTGTGGTCAGAAAAGATCGTAAATATGAACCTCAAGAACTTGAGAGGCATTTGAATGGGACGACCTAAAAATAAGGGGAAGCACAAAAATAGTTAATTTTGGTAAAAATGCCTAAATCTAATTACAGGAGAATTTGTTAGATTTCTTATGACAAAACTACCCTCTTCTAATTTTTTTTTTCCAACTATCATAACCAATATAATTAATGACATCTAATAAACAAAATCTAGCTATAAATAATCTTATCCACCATATATAGATAAAAATATTAAAAAAAAAAAACTAAAATTTTCATCTATCCACAGCTCAGAGACATATACACATAAACAAGCAAAAAATGATACTAATGTAAAAAGAATGTTGGTGTTTTTGAGTATATACAAGAACTCTACGGATTAGTGATTGTAGCTAAAATGTAAGGAAGTGTACGAGAGTAAAAAATATGAGTCCAATGGTTAAATTAAAAAAAAAAAAAACGAACAATTACTAATTTTATCAACTTATGCCAAAACTCAAATACTCAAAATTTATTGTAGGAATGAATTTCATGATATATATATGGGGACAATTACATGTAAGAGAATATTAATATTCAAGAAATTTGATTGTTCTTAAGTATATGTAGTAAGCTTATGAGACCTAATTTAAAATAAGGAATTATATAAGAACTCAAAACTTATTGTAAATAATGAATTTCTTACCCTATCTATGGATATATACATGTAAACTATATTAATATTAGAAAAATTTGGGTATACTTAAGTATAGACAAGGAGTCTATAAAACCTAGTTTAACATAGCAAAGGTGTATAAGGAAAATATCATTTTAAATGAAAAAATAATTTTGAGTTTTCATGCAAAAATTAAAAGTTGATGAAAAAGTTAATGTCTTCTTCAATTCCTAATAGAGAAAATCATTCAACCTTCTCCTTCTCCCATCATTATCACTCAGCTGCATCAGTTTGAATCCCTTACTGAAACCATTCATTCAAAATTCTCAATCAAAACATAAAATTGCTCGTTCTTTTCATCTGCATTCAGAAAGATATTGTTAGAATTAATTAAATATTCTTAAAACCTTATAATTAATTAATTAATTAATTAATATATTATTTTATTTTTTTATTAAATATGCAATAATGAATTATCCATTACAATAAAAATCTATGATTATTTTATGAAAATTTGAGCAGTATATACGGATGGATCATATTCAAGTAATAATCTAAAGGTTTATAGTATATCGATAAAGTTGGGTGTCTTATTCTGGTGACACTATGGATACCATCCACTTTTTAATTGTTACCAACAATGTGATCCAAATCTTTCATTGGAAGACATGCAAGTAGGGGTATCCCATATAATGAGTTTGTATAATACTAGATCGTGAAATCATTAATCTCTTTTTGTTCGTTCCGAACAAGAGATTAATATTTCACAAGTGATCATATGTAACTCGATCTTAATCTTGAGTGAGTTATGAACTTCTGTCTATGGGGGTTGTTTTTTAATTTGTATGGGTGAGAGTGGCCCGGGTCGTCGACTCAATAAGCCGACCATTTCGGGGACTTGACCAAATGGGAAGCTGGGAACGTAATTTCGATCTAATATGATTTAGAATTAAGAAATAGGATTTGTTTTTTTATATTTAAATCTAAAATATGTCTAATATATGTAATTTTTCATCTTCCTTAGATTGGAAAACGGTGACACACAGACGATTGGTTTGATCTATTTCTTTATCTCCCCATGAATCGTATGTTTGTAACAATGGGGACAGAATTTTCTCAATTCCAATCGACTAGGCGTATTGTGTCGATTCTTTTGAGTAATATATCTGAAAATCCCAATTGATTCCACCATTGAATGCGATGAGAATGTGTTGGGAACTCATTGCTCAAATTACCTTGGATTGATAACAACATGAGTTAACCAAACGATGCAAAACCAAATCTGAAGAAAAAAAAAACAAAAAATTAAAATAAAAAATAAAAAAACATTTATGGCCGAAAAGTATGATTGGAGATTTTGTTAGACTAAAATAGATATTTTAGAAAAGAGATAGAAAATTTGCCAGAGGTATAAAAAAAAAAAAATCTTTAAATAAAATAGATAAATTTTATTTAAGAAGATTCATATGTAATTATTAAGATATATCATGGGTAAAAAATGGGACACGAATTACACACATCAGAATAGAATCAAGATTCATTTATTTTTTAAAAGAAATTAACAACTTAAAAAAAAAATATTTAGTAAAAAAAAAAAAAATTAACTTTATATATATAGTAAATTTTATGAGATATTTATTTTAATTTTAATGTAACTATTAGTAACAAAATTGAAAATTTAAGATTTAATTAATCACAAATTTTTTTATGTTAATAAAACAATTATGAATATGTCTAAAATTATTATAAACAAAATTAAAATTTCATGAATCTATTAGATTTTTAAAGAAGAGAGTAGACACAAAATAAAAAATTTAACCATTTATTAGACACAATTTTAAAAATTTAGGAGCTAAACTTATATTCTAACATATTTATATAAATATCATTTTAAATATATGGATATATAACATTTAGATAGTAACATTAGTTACAAAATTGTAATAAATCACTATAGAATTATTCACCTAAATATATAAGCAAATAATAAAATTTACAACTAAGTTTTTTTTATACAACTAATTTTCCTGACAAAATTTACGAAGGATCAAAAGTATTCATTTATTAAGTGAGAATAATTGAAATGGAATCAAGTTTGTAGCTTCAAATTGTACTATAATATAAATATATCTTGTAAAATTAAAAAAAAAAAAAAAATACTCCTTGATGGAGCAACAAAAAATTGATATTAAAAAAATGCAAAATTTTTAAAAATAGAAAAATAAGAAAAATTAATTACACAAAATAGCAAAACTTAATCATTTTTTTTATAGAGGTTGATAGAGACTGATAGAAGTCAATTATATCTATGAATGATAGAAATTGATAGAAGTCTGCCATTGGTACTATGTGATAGATGCGGATAGAAGTCTATCAGTATTTATAAGTATTCTTTTTTTTACTATTTTTGTAATAGTTTGACATTTTTTCTGTTTGAAAAATTTTCAAAAAAAATTAATATACATATACTTATTTAAAGAAAAACTAAAAACTAAAATAAAAACAATAAAAAAAACCAACCAATTACTAAAGGAGGAATTGAACGCTTGGTTTTGGAAGTATGTACATCTTATTCGGGAAATTATTGGAAATAATTGTCAAATATTTTAATATTTTACAACCAACACTCTTTTAGAAAATTCGCTGAAATAGGTTTTTTTTTTTCAATCCTTTCTGGTCGAGATCGACCACCGAAATTTGAATAAAAAATTAACCTTTTCATCATATATCAAAATTATCGATTGTTTTAGATTTTCTCGGTAAAATCTGATAAGGTTGAACAAGAAAATTCTACATAAATCTTCGAAATATTATGTATTCTTTCCAAATCTTATACTACTTTCTAATAGATTTACAAATTATTCAAATGAATTTGCCAAATGCATCTCACGTGATCACAACCTGATTTTTAAATCTTGGGAAAGCTTTAAGTAGGATTTAATGATACATAGACTTCATTTTGGTTGAGAAAATCTATTTGAATGAATTTCTAAAAAGGGACTAGCTATGAAAGATAAAAATCTTTTTAGGTTGCTTCTAGCAATTTCCCATCTTATCTTATACATGTCAATTAACCATTAAAGCAACAAGAAATTTCAATTAGACACAATATACTCATCTATAATATCATATCATACTACCTTAAAAAGTGGCTTGAGAGAAATTTTTAGACTACTTTCACTATTACAAAACTGGATTTTAATATCGGTTTAAAATTGACATTATAGGGGTACAATATCAGTTGAAAACCAACATCAAAGATCATGTTATAAAAGGTTTATAATGTCGGTTAATCGACATTATAGATAATCAAGATTTCAATGTCAGTTATCTTTAATGTTACTTTTCAACCGACATTGAATACTATTTTTAATATTGGAGTTCGACTGACATTGAACATCATCTTCAATGTCGGTTTTCACATAATTTTTGTCATTAATTGTCCGATATTAAATGTCTATCATCATTTTGTCATTGGAAAAAAAAAGAAATATATACATTTTTTTTCTTACTCACGTGTAAATCAATAATATTTTCTTTTTTTTTAAACAATAATATTTTTCTTTTACCTATACATATACAAAATAAAATCTCAATTGCTTTAGTATATACAACTCAACTTTCCACAAACACAAAGATTTTAATTCACAACAAAGAAAGTGATACATTGTTTAACTAGGTAATGTATCAACAAGTTACATTGATCAATATATACATAGAGCTCTAAAGTCTAAACCTAATAAACAATATATCTTATAGACTCACGAACACAAACTAAACAAAGTTATCAAACCTAGCAACTCAACTCAACAATGTAAAGAAATTCAACTCAATGATTTGGCTTCTAGTAAATCTTATGGGTCTCATGCATGATTATGCATATGAATTAGTTTTAAGAGTTGTTACAGAGAATGCATCAATGCTAAAATTAGTCCACTCTAAGCAATGTTCTCTTGAGAAAGAAATTAACATAGCAAGAGGAACATTCTAGCAAGAAAGAGAAAAATGAAAAACAAACAAACTAAGAGATTTTCTGATAAACAACTCGGAAATGGACAATAAAATATAAATTAGAAACAACAAAGCAAGAGGGAAAATGGGCAATAACATACTAATTAGAAACAAAAAAGTAAGAGGATGTGTTCAGAAAATACAAGTAATATCTAATATGCACTAACCTATTTATTTGCAAAAACTAAGGCAACTGCACCTTGCAACTCTTCTTACTGAACAAATACAAAAGAAAAACTATTAAAACTGGATAACAAACTTTATTCATAAACAACTTAAACGATTATTACCAATATCAATACTTTATCCAAAACAATGTGGGCAACTCAGAGAATTATCCCCCAAAAAAAAAAAAGTAAAAAAAAAAATGGATGGATACAAAAGGAGCAGAAATAAATATGAAAAAAATCAAAAGAACATTCCCCAGTGCTTCGATGGTATTACTTCAACTAACTACAAATATAAACAATAAATTAAAGGACCAATATGGTATGATTCAAAAACTTATCTCAGATAACATTGCATGAAGAAAAATTCCTAGAGATGCACATAACTATTTGTACCTTTGACAAACTATTAGAAGGAATTCTAACGAGGCAGCCCTCCAATGCTTTCATATATACTACAAGGTCCTTAGCACAACTGCATGAAGAAATAATTCAAATGAAAGTAAACACAAAAATTTCTTTCGAATATAATTTGATATACACAATAGTGAGATGTGCATATCTCCCTTAGTCAATTTTAATGATTCTAAGTAGAGTACCATTAAAAAAAAATGTTACTCCAAGCACTAACTCTACAATAGCCAATATTAGGACATTAATTATAATACTCGTTCAGTGAAATAAAAATGTAACTGCAAATTTCAATACTAAACTAGGAACCATTATCAAAATTTAACCTAAAGCTAAGTTTACTAACTCTGATATTTTGGAAAATTTTCGGCAACATAACGACAGTACCACAATAAAACAAAAAAATTTACCTTGAACCTATTCAAAGAAACACAATCCCAATAATTTCTACAACCATTTCTTCTCAACAGAATTATCAGAATTCCAAAAAACGAATATTCAACACTTCATAAAATAAATCTAACAAAACTTGTTAAACATTAACCAACTGTATTCAATGACAACTCAAGGAAACTAAACTAAGACATATTACAAGTTCTCAACTCAAACAATTAATTAAGAACCAACTTAAATTTAAAACAGTTTCAAATTCCAAACATTCAAAATAACCAAAATCCACTCAAGACACCCGATACCCACCTGATTACTTTGTAACACAAACTCACAAGGTAACATATTATACTTTCTAAAAACAAGACCATCGATGTTCCTCTAAAAATATTTTTATGTCAAACCACATAAATGTTAACGTGCTCTTTAACAATAACCAAGTCACATAATAGCGTTTCCGTGTGTTTTACTATTAAAATCAACACAAGGAACATCCATGCATATCCAATAAGTTCAGAACACTTCACAAATTCATAATAATATAAGTCATAATTATACATAATACAAATAAATCGTACAACTTGCTCATACATAAGCAAATAGTGAGTAACTCAAATTTGACATGAAAATACTATGAGTAAGTGTTGAAACTCACCAAATAGGGGGGAAAAATTGCTGGAAGACTTTTGAGGCTACTACCAAAGAAATTAGAATTATAATTCAAATGTACTTACAGAGCAAACCACACATTTGTATCACAAAGACACGTGAACCTTTGAAGTATGCAAGATTACTAAAAGTATTTGATAGTAAAGAATAATTTATGAATGAAAAAGATAGTAGACATATTTAAAACTCCACCTAAAGCACATGGGATAAGAACATCATATTCATGAACTAGATGATTGTTCAAGTCAAAGCCATCTGCACCTTGAAAATTTACTAGATTGTTGGTCTTTTCTTTATAATAAAGCAGGTAAGGTACATTAATCTTGCTTGGATTCATTACAAAGCCAGAGATATCACTCACTACAACAATTTTTCCTCCTCTTTCATGGATAAGTCTTGCTGGCCAAGATCCCATATTAAATTCCTGTTAACTGCAGTTCATAGAGGTTTCTTCAATTGAGATGCTGAATTATTTCAAAGAGAATGCAAAACAATGTTAACACGACCATTAAGTTTGCAAGTTTGAATTTCAATGTACCTGAATAACAAATTTCAAAACTTCGATTTTCTTCAGCTGAATTACATTCTAAATTCATTCGAAAACCAACATCACCTCTGTCTCTTATAACATCCACAAAAAACAAAAACAAAATTACATTATAAATTCATCCCACATCCATAAATCACAATAAAAGCTAATTTCCTAAATATTCTTTTATACGATATATTCATTACAGGCAAGAAAAATACACAAGCACCACACCAATCATACTTCCATTCATTAACTAAGGATGTGAAATAATCCTATTTAAAATAATAATAACATAAATAACTATTACCAACCGAACGAAAAAATCTTCAAATAATTTTCCACTTTATGATACACACCATAACTAAAACTTAAATAACTAAATAACAATATGAGATAAGAAGTTCAAAAATTTTCTTTGAAATGATTAAAAAAAAAAAAAAATCCAGATACAATACTAACAACTCATCAAGATGAAATTATTTTTTCCTTTCTTAGGTTAATTTATAGAAAGAGTTTGTATATAGTCTCTTGGTTTTAAGTTAGTAAGCAATTGAATTTTCAAATAGTCTGATTATTTGAAGAAAGAAAATTCAATGTTGTATTCTTTCAAGACTTCAAACCATTTAAGTTTTCATTTAACTTAGCTTAAAGAAACAAATTACAAATATTTGGACAAACTATTGCACTTTTTTGATATGTTTATTTATGAAAATTACCTAAAGAATAATGATGCACTGTCTTGCCAAGTCTTGTAACATCCACTAGTTTTCTCAAATGATAATTCCATTCGACATAGTTGCAATCTTAAAGTAGAATAAAAAGGAAAACACATTATCATAAAAAATACCTAAAGCTTCTAAATACTAACAAGAACAAAGGAAGGTCACGTTCATTAAAAGTTTATAAGAAAAGAAAGAGCATTATGTACACTTATATATGTTTATTAATCTCATCAAAATGAAGGCAACAGGCTCATGAACTAACTCTCTAAGTTCCTCCACATGATAAGGCTCATGAGCATTAGGCAAATAAGCAAAACTAGTTGCAGCAGGACCTTGTCGCCCTTCATTATTAAAAGCATCGAACAACAACAGTACCTTCTTATTCTCCACATAGTTTTTCCTGAGCACAATGATGAGAAAATAGGTATGGTGTTGAGTTCCAATCTAGTTCTCGAGTGTTCCATATGCCCTAAAATTTCAAGGACAATATCAAACTTTTCAGACCTGATAAAAGCTCTAAAAGTTAAAGAAACACATTCCAATAAAAAAAATTGAGTTTTCTTAAAGAACAAATCCAACCATAACACAAAAGCTACTTGAAGACAGAAGAATCCCCATCCAACCACTTTACATTTCAAAAGTAAAACATAAAATTTCCACATTAATTCGACAGATTTCAAAATTTCTAAAAGAATAAAGGATCTATGTGATCCAACGGCTAGAGATGGTTTATGGGCTGCAGATTAGTGAGAGTGAGAGAGGGAAGAAGAGAGATCAGGAGGTCAGGTGACGCGAAACTACTGGAGCGTGAGTTAGAGAGAGAGTTCAACGGGGGGCAGGCTTGCCGACGACGCTAGGCAGTGGACGGTCATGCATTTTGTTATATTACATGCTAGCATGCTGATTATTTTCATTATATTAATATAAGAGTTATATTAATTAAGAAAATGACATGATCACGCATCATATTTGAATGTTATATTTAAAAGCTTAGGTTAATTTCTAAAGTATTTAAAGACATGATCATACTATATAGTTTACATGATTATAACATAAGTATTATATTGTATGTTTTAATGTATGATTAAAAGCATGCTTACTCTATAGTTATTTATTAACAATAATATAAAAGTTATATTATGTATGTTAATGAATCTGATATGCATGGAGTGTGGTTTTATTACTTTGTTTATAATTGTTATATTTAGTTAATAATACCGTGAGATGCATATGATTTGATTGCATGCTAGCCTAATGCGATTAGGATAAGGTTAATTAATTTATTTTAAATGGTTTAAAACTTGTTTTAATTAATTTTTAAATTTTATTTCTAATAAGATTAGATTTAAAATAAATCTTTTATTTTTCTTTTAATAGAATAAAATGAGAAAATAAAAAAAAAATAAATTTACAAAACATTTTCCTATAAAGGACTTTTGTCTAAGGAACATTCTTTCTAGGATTGAGGTATTTAAGCTGACGAAAATAAAACATCCCTACCTGGGAATCAACCTGGAAGGTGAACTAGTCAAATGTTTCATAAGCATGCAATAGATGATTAGAATTTATTAAGGCGTTTAATAAGATAATCATACATTATTAAACTATCCAATATAAGAGTTATATTGGAAAATTTAACAAGACTTAGATGAATTTTTCAGCCTCATTTACCTTGTGAACTCTCAGATGAAAAAAAAACTTAGTGGGAGAAAACATGATATATATGATATGTCTGATTTTCCTACGTTCTTGGGTAATTCACACCGTGAGATTTATGGTTGGCCTTAAGGCACCTTGATGCGTCCCCTACATATAGTGTTTGCATAGGTCAATATCAAGGTGAATTAGAGAAGGTATTTATAGTAAGTGGGAGAGGGACATGTATCAACACATCCCTCAGTCTCCATCATTAGTTGACAATGTGAGATTCATGCTAGGCCTCGAGGTGCCTTTGATGCATCCCCCTACAGATGGTGTTTACATGAGTCAATATCAGAGTTAACTCTTGCAAAAAATAAGGTTATAATTTTTTGTTCTCAGCATTGTTCTTCATTATGGTAGACTTGTTGGGGCAAAAATTATAAATTCCAAAATGATGAGTTACATTTATAGGAATTCATTAAGGTGGCCGATGAAATTTTGACCAAAATTATGCTAACTAAATATTATAGGAATAATAGTTATTTTGGTATAATATTTGGTCGAGAATGTCTCCATCCTGTAACAACCCGACCCCCTAGGACTCAAGCTAGGCTGTTACCAACACATGCATGCATGTAAATTAAAACGAAATTCTTTTTATAATGAAATAAATGTTAAATAAATGAGATAACTAAAAAGATTTGCATTAAATTCAAACACTTAAAGTCAAGGATAGGATACCCCTAAATCATGAAAAGAAACAATTAAGTCTGAAAAAAAAACTGAATCAGTAGTCCCGAATCTTAAAACTAAAAATTTCAAAACATAATTGAAATATTAAAATATGAGCAGAAGCATGTAAACTAGTCCTCGGTGGCTCGATCAAGGATTCCTCTTGTTAGTCGCCGGTGCATCTCTACCCTTATCTGAAACAACAACATGAGAAAGAATGAGTATAAAAATACTCAGTAAGTAACCCCACTACTGGGGTTAAGCTCTAGATGCCTACCTCTGGTGGAACACAAATACTCCTTTAGTCCTCATGGAACTCATACATGAACAACTGATTTTCATCCTATTGTAGTTAAGTATGCCCACTACCTCTAGTAAGTCCAGTAGGACCCACAATCTCTGGTGAATTCTGAAGGAAAGCACCACCTCTAGTGAATCCCGTGGTGATCTCGAAAGAAACCACCACCTCCAATGAATCCCGAAGGAAACACAACCTCTGGTGAATTCCGAAGGATAACACCACCTCTAGTGGGCATCTAACTAATCAGGAAGGACATTATCACAATCTCAACATCACGAGTATCACAACATGATTCTATAACATACATATACATCTTAACATCATAGTTCTACGACATACATATACATCTCAACATAATGGCTCTACAACATACATATACGTCTCAACATCCTTAGATCAAATACAAGCTCATGGAATCAAATATCATCTCATGCTAGCATTCAAGTATCTATATGCACAATTAATCTTTCAGATCCTCATACAAGAAAATACATCAGTCATACTATACTATCAGTCTATCATGCTATCGTTCTGTCAAAATATCAATCTATCATGCTAACATACATCTAGTGTCTGACCCGTGGATAATTCTAGTAGTAAGATTACTTACCTCGAAGTTAAATCCAAAGAAACCTAAGAAAGCTTATCCTTTTCTAGCCAAGCAATAACTAAAATAAATCCAATATTTACATCAATATTTTGGGTCTAACTCCAATTAACCAAATTATTCAAAGACCACCAATTTAACTTTACCTAAACTATGGCTCGGTCTAAACTTAATTCCAAAACCCAATTCTGTTGGCTATCTAAACATACACAAATTCCAAAATTAATATCTTAATCTCCACAATTAATCTTAATTCAAAATAACCAGCCAACAACTTACTCAAAACTTACCAAACTTCAAAAGAAAATTGGCCTTTAATTTGATGAGCAATGCCCTTAAACTTCTCAAATCTTGAATCTAAAGTCCAAACCCAAGAGATATTAACAATTTTAACCCAAAACCAAAACATATAAAATTTAATCTAACAATCCCCAAACCAAACCACAATATGGGGTTACTAAGCCTTGGAACTTACCAAATCGCCACGACGAAGGGACTTCAACACCCACTGGACAGTGCATAAATTCTTCTCCAAAACCCCCAATTAACCTTTAAATGCAAGAAGGAATAAAATTATAAACCCAAGACATAACAAGTGATCAGAAACCAACCAAGAACAACAACATCAAAAAACTTATGCAAAAATCTTACTCCAACCAAGATTCGATCAGAACCTGTTCGCACGAGATTTCAAGAGAAATTTATTTCGTGGAACTTGAACTTTGTATTTGTATTAATTTTGTGAAAAGTGAGTATAATCTCTAATACATAGTATTTTGATGCTTTCAAAATAAATAATAATCTTTAAGTTGGTTGATCTTCTTGAACGATCGACCTTTAGGCTTGTTGATCTTCTTGGGTGATCGGCCTTTGGGCTTGTTGATCTTTTGGATGATTGACCTTTGGGTGTGTTGATCTTCTTGGATGATCAACTTTTGGGCTTGATGATCTTCTTGGACGATCGACCTTTAGGCTTGTTGATCTTCTTGGACGATCGGCCTTTGGCCTTGTTGATCTTCTTGGATGATCGACCTTTGGGTTTGTTGATCTTCTTGGAGGATTAGTGTTTGCACGAGGATTCCGAAGAAACTTTTTTCGTGGAGTTGAACTTGAGTTGGTGTTGATGTTGAGGTTGGTTTGATGGATCTGGTTCGATCTCTAGTACTTGATTCTCTGATTCTCTCTCAGTTGGGTGGATGTACTTGACTTGAAGAAGAAAAACACCGAACGTTCTTGAAGTAGAAGACTTGGAAGAGTGTTTGTGTCTTAAAGGGTCTTCTGTCTTCTAGAGTGTAGGTTCAGGAGTCTTGGGAGTCTTCTGCTTGTTGATGAATTCTCTCTGGGCTCTCTTAATGTAGAATTGCTTGTATCTTCAAAGGACTTTAGTCTTCAGAAGGCTTGTATCTTCAAAGGACGCCAGTCTTCAGAATATTTGCATCTTTAAAGGACTTCAGTCTTCAGAATACTTGTATCTTCGAAGGACTTCAGTCTTCAACTGTGGTTAGCTTCAGGAGTCAATGAGTATTTTGATTGTAGAGAATTCCAAATGAGGAGAGCTTCTCTATTTATAGCCAAATTTCTCGTTCAACAGAACCAAGTGGAGGAAGAGATCTGCAACGAAAGCTGGTTCAATGGTAAGGTCGAGCTGATGGCGAAGGGGGCTAACGACGAAGGGAGAGCGCTACTGGCTGGGAGTGCGAATTTCTAGGCGGCATGGAGCTGGGCAGCTGGGTGTCGACGACACGACTTTAGTTGGCTGGAGCAGATCTGGGCAGTGGCTTTGGTGGTCGATCGACTAGCGACACTGTAGAGCACGAACGGACGTCCCAGTCGGTGGTTGGATCTCGCGAGGACGGACGACCCACTCGGCATCTGGACGACGCGACGTCAAACGGGGGAAAAAGAGCTGGGCGACACTTGACAGCTTAGTTGAAGTTAATTCCAGCGACGACGAACGACGAGTAGCAAAGCTAAGGCTAGGGAAGAGGCTTGGCGGCATTGAAGAAAAGAAAATGGGGGGGGGGGGGGGGTGTCTGCACGAGGAAGAAGAAAGGGAAAGGAGAGAAAAAGAAAAATAAAAGGGAAAAGAAAAGGAAGGAAAAAAAATTAAAGGAATAAAATAAAATAAATAAAATATCTTATTTCATTTTATTCTATTATGTTTGACCTTATTTTATTATTTATTTTCTTTTTCCCAACTTTTAATCCCTTCTTCCTTACAATTTTCAATTCAAAAGAATTTCACCAATCCCCTTCCAAAATGAACTAAATTCTTTACATTAATTCCAAATTAAAATTTGGGACATAAATTTTAAAAATTACACTTAAATTTTCAAAATTCCAAAAATGTCCTTTAATTAAAAGAAATTACTAAAATTATATTACTAAAAAATTTTGGGATGTTACATTCTACCCCACTTACAAAACTTTCGTCCTCGAAAGTTACTTCTGGAACAACTCCGGGTACTGGACCCTCATCTCATCCTCTCGCTCTCAAGTAGCTTCCTTAAATTGATGATTCCGCCACAAGACTTTCACAAATGCTATCTCCCTGCGGCATAATGTCTTCACCTCTCTGGCGAGAATCTCTACAGGTTTCTCCTCATAGCTCAAGTTGTCATTCAATTGCAAGGGCTCAAAGTCAACTACATGAGATGGGTCTATCACATACTCTCTCAGCATTGGAACATGGAAGACATTATGAACTCGAAAAGTCCAATGAATCTCGGACTCAACTTCCCTTTCCTTCCAAACCTCAGAATACCTTTCATAGATGCCACTTTTAGGAGCACTTTATCACCAGTCTCAAATTCCAGGTCCTTACGTCTTACATTGTCATAGATCTTCTGTCTTCTCTAAGCTATTTGCATATGAACCCAGATCTTCTGTATTGCCTCATTCGTGGTTTGCACTAGTTTAGGTCCTAGTAATTTCCTCTCTCCTATCTCATCCCAACATATAGAACACCCGTAACTCTTTCCATATAGAGCCTCAAATGGTGACATCCTAATAGCGGACTAGTAGCTGTTATTAAGCAAACTCCATTAAATTCAAGTGAGTATCCCAGCTTCCTGAAAACTCTAGGGCACAGCTACGCAACATATCTTCCAATATTTGATTTAATCGCTCTTTCTGCCCATCAGTTTGTGGGTGAAAAGCTGTGCTGAAATCCAATCAGGTCCCCAAAGCTACCTGAAGGCTCTTCTAAAAGTTTGACGTGAAACGAGGGTCTCTGTCTAACACAATGGACACAGGCACTCTATTTAATCCCACCACCTTTTTCATGTATATCTGTGCCCAGTTATTTACTAAAAAAATGGACTTTCCAGGTATGAAATGGGCTAATTTAGTAAGTCTGTCTACCACAATCCAAATCACAGTGAAACCTTTGACTGTTTGGGGCAACCCACAATGAAGTCCATAGACACATGCTCCTACTTTCATTATGGAACACTCAATGGCTGTAACAAGCCTGCTGGCTTCTGTCTCGGGGCTTTCATTTGCTGGCACACCAAGCACTTACTGACGAACTCCGCAATCTCTCTTTTCATATCATTCCACCAGTAATAATGTTTCAAGTCCTGATACATCTTGGTGCTGCCAGGATGAATAAAAAAAAAGGAACTATAAGCCTCTGACAACAACTCATTCTTAATATCATTATCTGTTGGCATGCATAAAGGAGACCACCTTCCCCTGATACCGAGAATTTACCATCATGACCTGACTCCACCCTACGAATTTGCTCCTCCAGATAACGGTCACACTGTTGCACATCAATAATTCTTTACCTTAGACTCGGTTGCACTGACAATTGCGCTAATTGTGCTATGACCTTCCCCACTGCCACTGTAATCTCTGCCCGCTCTAGCTCCTTTCATAAACGAGTCTGTTTAGTAATGAGAGCTACTAAATGGGCTACCTTTTTGCTTAGGGCATCTGCCACTACATTCACCTTTCCTAGGTGGTACAAAATTTTGCTGTCATAATCCTTCACCAGCTCTAACCACTTTCTTTGCCTCATGTTCAACTTCTTCTTAGTAAAAAAGTACTTTAAACTCTTGTGGTCAGTGAAAATCTGTATCTTTTTTTCCATGTAGTGCCTTTAGATCTTGAGAACAAAAACCACTGCTGCTAATTCCAAGTCGTGTGTGGGATAATTCTGTTCATGCTTCTTTAACTGACGTGAAGCGTAAGAACCTACTCTTCCCTACTGCATCAATACGCATCCTAAACCCTTCTTAGACGCGTCACTATAAATGACAAAACCACCTGATTCATCTGGTACTATAAGAGCTGGGGCTGAAACTAGCCTTTGCTTGAGATCTTGGAAACTACTCTCACAAGCCTCATTCTAAACGAAAGGAGCTCCCTTCCAGATCAATCGAGTCAATGGGGTGGCTATGTAAGAGAAGTCCTTTACAAATCGTCTATAGTAGCCTGTTAACCCTAAGAAACTACACACCTCACTAACTGTGGTTGGACGAGCCCAATTTGTAACTGCCTCAATCTTTGCAGGATCCACGGAAACTCCTTCCTTTGATACTATAACATATAAAATTTAAATTAACAATCCCCAAACCAAACCACAATAGAGGTTACCAAGCCTTGGAACTAAATCGCAACGACGAAGGAACTTCAACACCTGCTGGACAACACACAAATTCTCCTCCAAACCCCCCAATTAACCTTTAAATGTAAGGAGGAACACAATTATAAACCTAAGACATAACAAGTGATCTAGAAACCCTCAATTAACCTTTAAATCAAGAACAAAAACACCTAAAAAATTACGTAAAAATCTTACTCCAACCAAGATTCGATCGGAACCAAGTGGTGGAAGAGATATGCGGCGAAATGTGGTTCAACGGTAAGGTTGAGTTGACGACGAAGGGAGGGCGTGGCTGGCTGGGAGTGCGAATGTCTAGGAGGCGAGGACCTAAGTGGCTGGTCGTCGACGACGCGACTTCAGTTGGCTGGAGCAGATCTGGGTAGCGGCTTCGGTGATCAGTTGATGAGTGGCGCCGCAGAGCACGTACGGACATCCCAGTCAGCGGTTGAATCTCGCGCAGACGAACAACCCACTCGACGGTTGGATGACGTGACATTAAATGGGGGAAAAAGGGCTGGGTGCCACTCGACAGCTCGGTTGAAGCCGATTCCAGTGACGACGAACGGCAGCGCTGAAACTATCAGTCTATTGGAGGAGGAGTCTTGGCGGTGCTGAAGAATAGAAAATTGGGGGGGGGGGGTGTCTGCGCGAGGAAAAAAAAAGGAGGAGAAAAAGAAAAAGAAAAGGGAAAAGAAAAGGAAAGAAAAAAAAAAAAAATTATAAAGGAATAGAATAAAATAAAATATTATTTTCTTTTATTCTATTATGTTTTACCTTATTTTATTTTTTATTTTCTTTCTCCCAACTTTTAATCCCTTCTTCCTTACGATTTTCAATTCGAAAGAATTTCACCAATCCCCTTCCAAAATGAACTAACTTCTTTGCACTGATTCCAAATTAAAATTTGGTGACATAAATTTTCAAAAATTATACTTAAATTCCCAAAATTCCAAAAATGACCTTTAATTAAAAGAAATTACTAAAATTATATTACTAACAAAATTTGGGGTGTTACATTCTTCCCCACTTACAAAACTTTCGTCCTCGAAAGTCACTCCTAGAACAGCTCCGGGTACTGGGCCCTCATTGAAGGAAATCGAATCCGAGGATTTCTATGAGCAGCGGAATAGATCTTTCCAAATTACAATCATGAATGAACATTACAATTACAGTCGTATACAAAACATATAGTTATGCAATTAATATACAAATTACAGCATGATACAAATAAACAAGGGGAATGCTACGAACGTTTGTTGATTCGTCTCCATCCTCCTTGCTCACGAACACTCGAACACAGCAACCTTGAACGCTCGAACAACACAACCACAACACAGCACGAACACCGCGCACTCGTCCTCTACGATCGCCTCGGTCATAAACGCCACAACAACACGAATGGCCTCCACAGAAACTCGACGGTGTTGAGTTGAGTATGACACCACCAAGAAAGCTACCTTTGTATTCTTGGTGTGAGAATCTAGAGGGTGGGCTCTGTTTTGACTTGGAATGAGGCAGACGAAGGATGAAACACCGATCGTGTACACAATTGGACAAGTGGGAGATAGCTGAGATCTATTATATAGGTCGATGCCCAATCGTTTAACAAAAGCTAAGTGATCATCTAGCAAAAGCTAAGTGATCATTTAGCTTACCGCTTAGTACCGTGTCTGTTGCTTACAAAACACAACATGATCGTTTAGCTCACTCAAGCTGTCGCTTAGTAAATCGGTATTTACTTGACAACTTCTATTCCGTGAGATTCTTTTTCCGAGAGAAATCTCAAAACAATTTTTGCCAAAACTTACTAAAATTAGGAAAATAATTTTTCTTTTATCTCATGGTCACCATGAACCACTAATAACCTCCCACTCTATTGGTTACTAGAGAAAAAGATTTAATTATCCAATAAATAATATTATTATAAATATAAATGATAACCAATTTATCATACTATATTTATAACCTATAGTTTTAATATTTCATTTTATGAAACATATAAACCATAGTTCTTTTTTTATTCCATGGTACTTAATGTAAATCTCATTTACATCAATCCTCTACTAGATGTATCTCATACATCATATCGATTATATGATATATAATCAAAATACCTCTTATAGACCTATAGCTCGAATTCCATTGAGCTACCAAGGGGACCTTATAGACCTACAAATCGAAGTTCCAACAGTACGTGAATAACTGACTAAACTCTTTAGTCACGGGATCTACCATCCGTTAACTGCCAGACACTCCACTAAAGTTCAACAGTTGAACTCTTCTTACTACAGATATATTATGTGTCCATCTTAACCAATCAGCAGTACGACAACTTTCACAGATCGCTCGTAAGTACAACTGGGCCAATAACCATTATGCCCCTATAGTTACATCTAACTCCTTAAGTACCATTGATCTCTCTAATGAACATAAGTCATACTCCTACTATGACCGAGACTTCTCTTCCAAAGAGAAGCTGTGGCCACTAAATTCAAGCCCCAAAATCAGCCTTTAAGGGAGCAATCTCTCTACTTATCCCTGCTTCAGGAAAGAAGTGAATTCCATTTTGTGGATTGAGTTCCTAGCTCCCAGATCAGACAAGTCTCCAAAGAGGTAGGCATGTTGAGTTGGCAATTTGGCCACTCTCACCCATACTAATCAAAGGACCGCCCTCAAAAGTAGGAGTTCCCAAAACACTTAGAATTGAGGTCGTGTCACCTATGATCGTTTAAGTGAGATGTAAGTCTCTAGTATCAACGACGTTATATACAGAGTCTAGTCATCTCGTGGTCCAGGTCTTATACAAACTCTTTGTATAGGACACCCCCGCTCACAAGTCTCCACATGAATGGTCAGGATCTACCATCTGTAGTAGTTTACAACACTTGTAAATCTCACAAAGCGGGTCGTATCCGTAGTGTCACCAGGATCAGGTATCCCACCTTAATCCTTATATTATAGATCTATTTAGGTTATCACTTAAGGCATGATCCATTTGTATATCACATATACATGCTTAAGTTCACATAAGATAACCAAGGAGCTTTGTTTATTGGATATGAGTAAATGCCAGAATGAAATAGAATATATTTTATTCATCAAACAATGTGTATCTTTATAAAACAACAAGACTCCGGGAGAATTAGGACACCAATCCCAACATTCATCTCATCCTCTCGCTCCCAATTGGCTTCCTTGAATTTATGATTCTGCCATAGGACTTTCACAAATGCTATCTCCCTGCAACGTAATATACCTCTCTGGCAAGAATCTCTACAGGTTTCTTCTCGTAGCTCAAGTTGTCATTCAACTGCAAGGGCTCATAGTCTACATGAGACCGGTCAATCACATATTCTCTCAGCATCAAAACATGAAAGACATTATGAACTAAGACAGTGTTGGAGGTAATGCCAAACGGTAAGCTACGGGGTCGATTTGCTCCAAGACCTTGAAAGGTCCAATGAATCTCAGACTCAACTTCCCTTTCTTGCCAAACCTCAGAATACCTTTCATAGGTGCCACTTTTAGGTACACTTTATCACCAGTCTCAAATTCTTAGTCCTTACGTCTCACATTGGCATAACTCTTCTGTTTGTTGTAAGATGTTTGCATATGAGCCTTGATCTTCCGTATTGCTTCATTCGTCATCTGCACTAGTTCAGGTCCTAGCAATTTCCTCTCTCCTAAATCCCAACACATAGAAGACCTGCAACTCTTTCCATATAGGGCCTCAAATGGTGACATCCCAATAGTGGACTGGTAGCTGTTATTATAAGACAACTCCATTAAATACAAGTGAGCATCCCAACTTCCTAAAAACTCTATGGCACAGACAAGCAACATATCTTCCAATATTTGATTTAATCGCCCTGTCTGCCCATCAGTCTGTGGGTGAAAAGGTGTGTCGAAATCCGACTAGGTCCCTAAAGCTGCTTGAAGGCTCTTCTAGAAGTTCGACATGAAACGAGGGTCTCTGTCCGACACAATGGACACAGGCACTCCGTATAAACTCACCACCTTTTTCATGTATATCTGTGCCCAGTTATTTACTGAAAAGGTGGACTTTCCAGGTATGTAATGGGCTAATTTAGTAAATCTGTCTACCACAACCCAAATCACAGTGAAAATTTTGACTGTCCGGGGCAACCCCACAATGAAGTCCATAGACACATGCTCCTACTTCCATTCTGGCACATTCAATGGCTGTAACAAGCCTACTGGCTTTTGTCTTAGAGCTTTCACCAGCTGGCACATCAAGCAGTTACTGACGAACTTCGAAATCTTTCTTTTCATATCATTCCACAAGTAATAACGTTTCAAGTCCTGATACATCTTGGGGCTACCGGGATGAATTGAAAACAAGGAACCGTGAGCTTCTGATCACAACTCATTCTTAATATCATTATCTGCTGGCACGCACAAAGGAGACCACCTTCCATTGATACCGAGAATTCACCATCCTGACCTGACTCCACCCTACGAATTCCCTCCTTCAGATAAGGGTCACACCGTTGCGCATCAATCATTCTCTGCCTTAGACTCAGTTGCATTGACACATGTGCTAACTGTGCCATGACCTTCCCCACTACCACTGCCATCTCTGCCCGCTCTAGCTCCTTGCACAAATGAATCTGTCTAGTAATGAGGGCTGCTGAATGGGCTCCTTTCTACTTAAGGCATCTACCACTACATTCTCCTTTCCTGGGTGGTACAAAATTTCGAAGTTATAATCCTTGACCAACTCTAACCACCTTATTTGCCTCATGTTCAACTCTTTTTGAGTGAAAAAGTACTTTAAACTCTTGTGGTCGGTGAAAATCTGTATCTTCTTTCCATGTAGTGCCTATAGATCTTGAGAGAAAAAAACACTACTGCTAATTTCAAGTCGTGTGTGGGATAATTTTGTTCATGCTTCTTTAACTGACGTGAAGCGTAAGAACCTACTCTGCCCTACTATATTAATACGGATCCCAAACCCTTCTTCGACGCGTCATTGTAAATGACAAAACCACCTGATCCATCTGGTACTATAAGAACTGGGGCTGAAGCCAGCCTTTGCTTGAGATCTTGAAAACTACTCTCACAAGCCTCATTCCAAAAGAAAAGAGCTCCCTTTCGAGACAACTGAGTCAATGAGGTGGCTATGCGAGAGTAGTCCTGTACAAATCATCTATAGTAGCCTGCTAACCTCTGGAAACTGCGCACCTCACTGACTTTGATTGGACGAGCCCAACTTGTAACTACCTCAATCTTTGTAGGATCCACGGAGACTCCTTCCTTCGATACTACATGTCCTAGAAAGGTATGTAAGAAAATATACGAGTGTCTCAGCAACTTGTGCATTCACCAGTTGTTCGTCCTTTTTTTTGTGTGCTTTAGTCCATAATTCAATCCTTGTGACTGAAGTTGGATCTGAACTAATTTTTTTTTCTACAAAATAAGATTAAAAATAATGAACTCACATACAATATGAAAGCGAAATTGAAATATAGTAATAATGATGTTTATCATCTCTTCAGCCAAACGGGCAAACCCTTTCCTACTACATGTATGTGGGAGCTATGTTTTCTTCATGGCTTTGTATTTTTCACTTTTCAACTACTCAAATAGAAGACATTCAATATATATATATATATTTTTATCAAAGTAATAATAGGAAAATTTAAATGTACATGTTATGAAGTAAAGATTTTCATACCATGAAGTTTGCACTAGTCTTTTCACTCACAAAGTCCATCTAGTCATCTACAGATTGCAAATTAATCGAGCATTAGCTTCAAAAGTGCATCCTTTTTTTGGGCATCTCGAATTTGTTTCACTAGACGAGATTTTTTAGCCCTCCATAATCTACCCATCTTTTGGGGAAAAAAACATGTTTTGCCAATCTTCATCTACATTGTACCTTGACTAAAGTTATGAAGAGTTAGAAGTAAATCATAATGATATGTGCATTCAATTTGAATTATATAAATGAAATAAAGTAACTTTATACCTTGATAGATTTCCATAAGACTATTTTCAACCTCGTAGATAATTTCTTCAAATTTTCTAAAATCACTGGTATAACTTCTCTCAGTAGTAGACAAAGAAATAAAGCTAATCCTACCGATTCATCCTCAATGGGTTGTCTATCTTCATTGAAAACAAGGTTCACTCTAGATTTTTTATCAACGACTATTGTCTTCATCTTTGTAGAGCCCCTTGGTCTTTCTGGCAGAGCCGTTGTTTCAGATGGGGTTCATTGACTATATGATCTCCATTTTCAAGTCTGTTTACATTAGAAGTTGTTGTTTGCCTACGAATTGCAAATCTTGTTCGAATAGCCAGTGAGTGTAATGTAGGAATTGAAATAGGATTACATTTAGTTATCTTCTCATTAGGATTGAGTGAGAAATATTCAAGGTGGTCATTTGGAAGAGGCAAACTATCATTATCATGGTTAGACGCATTTGCTTTTTTCCTCTGGAGCCCTAACTCTTCTAGTTGGTGGTCATGCAACATTTTATCACTACAAATCTTCATTCATAGAGACTTTTTTTTTCCCTTTGACTTTTAGTTCCAAGGTATCTTGTATGTGTTATATAGTCTCAGGTGGTAGCATGTTTCCCATCATCTCAACCTAAAAGCATCATTAATAAATGATCAATAGGGATCATATTCTAAAAAAAAATAATAAACTCTTTTTACAATATAAATATATACCATCATTCGTGATCTCACTATAGTAGAGGTGGCTTATCCAATGACATACACATCGATATTGATACAAAGTTATGAAGAAGTATTTATGAAGAAAGTTAATGGATAGTAAATAACATCTATCAATATATCATATTTGCCAAAGTGGTTAAAAAATCTTTACAGAATAAAGGTTTGATCATGTAATCAAAGCACCTTTACATAATAAATATTATAAAGTATAACAATCACAAACAAGCATTTAGACAATGCATCAAACTGCTCCTCAAATCAAAACACCCTCACAATCTTGTCTTGCATAAGTAAGCTCATCACTTTCGTCAACGTTAATCTCCGCACTACGAATTTTTTCATTACTAACCACAATACCATCATAATTCTCATCGTATATCTCCAAGTCATGAAATCTTCTTGGTGGTGCTTTTAATAAGACATACCAACTTGAGGTGCCATGCTCTCTAACATAAAACATTTGTTTGGCTTGCGAGGCAAAGATGAAAGTCTCCCATAC